>NC_071115.1:2745000-3045000 GCF_024256425.1 Clarias gariepinus
TAACCCCAATAGGAAGGGATGTCTACGTAGGGAGTCTACAGAGTGAGCAAGAAGCGACAACAGATTAGGGCTCACACTGTGACATATGTTTTTAAAGTAATTAGTAATCTGATGTTTACATGTAATAATCAGTAATCAAATTACAATTTTAAAGTAGTAATTAGTAATTTGTAGCAGATTACGTTTATTTGAGTAACTTACCCAACACTGTTCTTAACATAAAATTTGCATGTAATAAAAAATAAAATTTTTGTTTACTAGATTTATTTTTAATAATAAAAGTTGGTAATATCCAACAATAAGCAATGCAATATAAATATAATCACATTGATAATGACATGATAAATAGGTTTACTGTACCTGAACAGGTAACACCAGCATCTTCACTATGGGTACAGTCATGTTTTCCAAATCCCCTGTGAGAGCACTGTGTGATGCTGCTTTCACTTCCAGAACACTGAACATCATGCATCCATATTGAGCCACTTCCCTGACCAAAGGCAGCACTTTGATGAGCGCTGACAGCATTACCACATCTAAGTTGTCTACACACCACCTGTGCATCACTCATGTCCCAGTCATCATCACACACTGTTCCCCACTGGTTATTATAATAGACTTCCACTCTACCAGAGCAGGAGTTACTGCCATTAATGAGCCGTATGTTAGCGCCATCTAAGAGAAAACACAATGCATGTTTATATTAATCAATAATAATGATTCTTGATATAATTCTACAATTTTTAAACTAACAGTTTAATATAAAACTATTTCTGTAATTCCCAATACCTTCTCGAAGATGTCAGGATTTGTACCTAAATAATCAACATTATAAAACTGATCTCATATTGTATCCAATTTATTACTGTTTAAACACCATATATCATCTGTTAAGAGTTTGTATCGCTTGTATCACAACTTCTTTCTTTATTCTATTTCTCATCTTTCCTAGAAGGGTAAAGTTAAAAAAATCCTCTTAAAATGCCATCATATTAAACTGGTGGAAAAAAACAGACATCATATTCTTTACATTATAGTTCTTTTGCATTGTAGCTCTAATTCATTAGATCCAGCCTATCTGGTTGAGGCGTTTTGCTAGTTAACTGAAAACTAGTGGAAATCTGTCTACTGTATGTGATGATGATATTCAGCTTCTGAAGCCATGGCTTGAGTCATCTTCAGACCTAACAGCAGTGAGGACAGAACACAGGAAGTGGCTGGGGACAGTGTGGAAAAAGCCTACTTCCAGTACATGATCTTCAGGAAGCAATCAAACAGGCATCAAATGATTGAGTGACACGAGAGTACTGCAGTCTTTTTGACTCTATGCAGAACCAGATACTACAGTTTTTGAAGAATAAAGGACTTCATACCTAATTGTTGTATAACAATTTTAATGCATAAAAAAACTGATTTTTCCTATGATCTGGATTGTCATTATGTAAAAAAAAAAAATAGCCATCACTGTATTGTACAACCATTTAAACCACACAGGAGCACTAGCAGACATGAATATTGGTAATAAATTAATTGAAACATTTACCTCAAAAGTTTGGCAGTAAACTAAATTATTGTAAATAGAATTTAAATGGCATTACTCATAAAAAAGCCTCAACTAAACTATCCATAAACATAAGTAGCTTAAAAACTACTTTAATTCTATCTATTACAGTGTGTATCACACAACTTTAACAGAAATGTTAATCCACAAAAATGTCATCAAGAATGCAAAGACATTAGCATAAGTTAAAACAACAACATATAAATAGAATATAACTTTTTCGATAAGCTCAGGCAATACACTATCCCACTATAACCCACTATCACTCATTCTCTATAGTGTTTGTTCTTTATAGGGTTACAGGAGGCCTGGAGACTATCCAGGGGGACTAAGTACACCCTGGACACGGTGGTGATCCATTACAGGGCACAAGCATACACAGTCACTAAAACACTATGGGCACTTTGGAAATAAAGATGTTCACTTTTGCCATCTCTTGTGTGTCCTTGAAAACACTGTTATAACAGTAATTGATAATGATAACACCAATCAAATGCTTTACAGCTCTAGGGGTGGTGCTTTCTGTAAAAGGGAGTTCATTCAAAGATTGTTAATCCTACCTACTTTACTCTCAATATTGGCCAATGGTGATTAATCCTTCCTAATATTCCTTTAATAACTGTAGTTTGTGGCACCTCAGAGGATTAGAAAAGAAGTGTTTTTAAGGTTTGGATAAAGTTTGAGCAAGATGCCCCTGATCTGTAGAGTAAATTATTATTTTTTTCAAATGGAAAATTCACTTACCAGCAAACAGAGAAGCTCCAAAAACACTGACTATGGAGAGAAAATAAAGAGGAGGGAATTCATTAAACCAGTGACTTAAACAATAGTGTTTCTTTAACCTTTGCAGTTTTGGGCAAAAGCTTTGTGCTTCTGCTACACAATGCTGTTAAAACTATAATGTGTTTGTAATGAATCAGTTGGAAATGTGCAGCCTGGATAATATTTACTATTCACTGTATTTATTGTTCCAGTGCTTTACACATTTGCTATATGAATATAAATAATGAAAATTACAGGAATCTATTTTAAAGCCCCACTTTCTTTATGTACTGTGTAATACATTGGGTTGTAACAGTAAGAGTAACTGACTTTATAATATCATAGATCACTGAACAGCAGTGACAGAACACAGGAAGTGGCTGAGGACAGTGTGGAAAAAGTACTACAGGCAATGCAATATTATTTTAAATAAAACCCAAGTTATTATGAGTCCAGTATTTAAATATATAGATCAATGTTGAATAGGAGAAATTTTTTACAAATAATTAAAAAGGCATACAGCAAGGACAAATAACAATTACACACATTATATTATTATAAACAATTTTAAGTTAAAGAAAAATGTATTGATAAAATGTTAAATTTACCTAGCATTAAATAGAGACTCAGCATCCTGGTCCTTAAAGCAGTATTTAGTCTGGTGTCACTCACGGAGTCTACTCCTGCTGTCTACTCAGAATGAAACTCATGAGAACATGTGCGTGATGCTCTTTTTTTTTTTTATACATTAAAAGAGGCAGAGTTGTTTTGGGGGCCAGTTCCTGTTTCTGTGACCTGTGAAAATGTAATGTTAATATAACTCATATTCTATAACAAACAGTTGTCTAGACAATATTTCTTAAAATTATTGATAATTAAAGCAACATTTGTGAGTATAGAATTATACATTATAACAGAGGAACTGATCTGCACACCGTAATAATGTATATATGTATAATAAGGTTGTCCTCATGAGTAACACTAGTTCGTTCTCAGTGAGGTGGCGAGATAGGAGACGCAGATATAAATACATTACAACATACATAAAAGAAATCCCACAAACAGAAAGAAACAAAAACAACAATCACACCCTAACACATACGACTTAATCATAAAATATATATAAATATATATATATATATATATATATATATATATATATATATATATAAAAACACACTTCACACGCACAACAAATGGAAAACTCAATAAATAAATAAATAAAAAACTAAGAAAAACAAACATCAATACACTTAGAACCAAAATAAAATACATTAACACTTCATACTACAATACCACAAAAAAAATAAAATACAAACACCCGAAACTGCTTCAGGGCAGCCAAATCTAGCTCAGAACTACTCCACAAAGCCCGTTCAGGCAAAGCAGCAGTTAGCCGATAGCTAGCTCCCACCAAGCAGCAGCATCTTCCTGCGCAGCCCTGTCAGCACAAACGATAATTGCACATAAAATGCGGTTGATCTGCCTGTAATGAAGATACAATTAAGAAAAATCAGCTAACTCTCCACGCATACGTAACAGATAAAATAACTTTAAAAGCACTTACCGTAAGAATAGGATCTCATGGAACCCAATCAATCAGGCAGGCGAACAACACGTTGGAAAGCTGAGAGCTTGTGCAGTCTATCTGGGAAGCATTATACACCATGCGGAGGCAAAAATGCACCTATAACTTCCAATGACTACCTGTACCTCTGAATCTAAATAAATACAGAAATAAAGCCAAACATACAGACCAATTCAGACAGCTACACCTAGCAGTAACTCTTACCTGTAGAAAGGCAATCTCAAACACATGCCAACAACACGACTTTGTTAAATGGGCCATTCTAAAAGAAGACACGCTATCATAAGCTACAGTATAACCCAGCCAACATCCTCTACATACCTGGATGACATACGAATGATGCAATACTACCTTTTCCAACAAACTAACCTACTAGCCAATCAAACATAAGCAGGAGGAGCTTTAGTAATCCTGGCACATATGTATGTATACAGTACATTTGTGACAAAGTTTCAGAGTGGGTTGCACTTTTCATATACATTTGCAGCATTTGCCAGAGGACTTTTTTCGGAGAAATGTGCAGAAGTACTTTAAAGCTTGTGTCCTTTATCCTTAGACTGGCACAATAGGCCAGGAATTAAGAGTACCATTAGAAATTATTTTAATAAAGTGCCAATTTAAGCACTTATATAAGCTGAGAAGACCCATGTCTTTCTTTTGCCCTGAGAGAGGATGTGTCCAAGACAGCAGTTCTAGAATATCAGAGTAATAAATGCTTTAAGATTGGTTAGTATCTTTTTTTAGCTTTTTAGGCAAGCATCAGAGTTTTTAACCCTTACATGAGTCGCTAGTGGAAGGAGTTTAGCAATTGAGTGATGTGGGAGAACTTGGGTTGCAGGTGTCCAGTATCAAAACAACTAGGGACTGGGCAAACAAACACAGGTGCCTCCGTGAATAGTAAAGGCCTGGATTCCTAATATTGTATTTCTATCTTCCAATAAGAAACCATCATGAGAAAGCCATTTAATTAATGTAAAACAAAATAGAAAATTGGTTGTCAATGGTTACCAAAATATTGGATGCTGTGACGGATTTAAGAGTTACCCAGAGCAATCACAGCATTTTGAATGGGAAAGGATCTTCTGTAGGCTCAGAATGGTCTTCTTTATCATGGGCTTGGTGGTTACAGAGAAGGTGCACCAGGAGATTGGTAATATCAAGTCACAGAACACTTGTTCATCTGGACAGACTTTTTTCATCCCCTTCAAGCTGCTACTGTCCAAAAGTCCAGGGTCAAATCCAGTAATTAATTTCCTCTATTATGTGAAACAAGCAAGCTAGACCTCATTACTGAGGAGATGACACTGGGCTGTAGTTCTAGCTTGATGTCCTGCCTGATTGTGTTCTCCTACCAGCTTCCTCTCAGCTGCCATAACAGTTGCTATTCCTGTTGCATACAGTGGTGGGTGGTGGTTAAGTTCAGGTTTTAGTTTACTGATTATCATTTCACACAGTATCTGGTGGTTGAAGTCTACATATAAAAGATGTAAATGTGATTGGAGGCAGATGTACATAATCACTATTCTGTGAATCATTGCACTGGTGATTGCAATGTGGGAGCTATTCATTTGTAAGCCATGTTTTGGCAGATTATTAAATATTGGTAAATTGCTTTACATCAATAATGTTTCAAAATATTTGCAAAATTACAAGTTAATTTATAATGCACATATGATGAAAGAATAATATCAAAGTGTCATTTAAATTATTATACAGTATTATGTATCATTAGTGCAAATGATAAATATTTCACCCAACCTTTAACATACATTTTATTAAGATATAAATATAAATGAAAAGTAAATATTTATATAGAAAAATACATTTCATTCGATTACATTACTATTTTTTTTTATAAAAAAAAGAAATCCATACTATCCCAGTGTGATTACTAAAATTAATTCAATTTTAATTGTATAGCGCTTTTAACAATTGTTATTGTCGCAAAACAGATTTACACAATCATAAGAATTATTTAAATTTGTATAAAATGTGAATGAACCAAAATTGATTAGATAGTCCCTGATGAACAAGCCAAGGATGACAGTGGGAAGGAAAAACTCCCCGAGATGGCAATAGGAAGAAACCTTGAGAGGAATCAGACTCATCAGGAACCCCATCCTCATTTGTGTGATAACAGAGAGCAGGGATTGATCTGCAGTCATAATGTGTTTTAGGAGGCTGGAAGTTCAGTATAAAAGGAGATGTGTTTAATATTACAAGTCCTCCGAGAACAGCTGCCCGCATCCAGCCAAGGCCAGGACTGCCTTCGTGGAAAATGGAACCGTCCCCAGTCACCACGTGCATCCCAGATGGACCACACGGGGCATCCATGCGAGAAGATCTCCAACCAGAAGAAGGACACCAGGATGAGTCAGACAGGTCCAGATGGGGTCTGGATCACTGGTAGCTCAGGAGTGATGTATAGCTCAACAAATGGACGGAGAGAAGAGAATAGAATAGAATAGAAGAGAAGAGAAGAGAAGAGAAGAGAGAGCTGAAGAGAAGGAGAGATAATAGTTAGGTAACTTAGGGACATTTTAGGTAAATTGATAAAATATTTTAGCAAGATAGGAGCTTATACAAGTAAATAGATTAAAGGTAATAGATTTTTACTTGGACATTTAATAGAAAATAATATTTTATATTCTCTCTCAACTATTCTAATGTCAATCACTAATATGATTGAAATGTGAATGAAAATATAGTTCTAAAGGACTAATGAGTAAAGACAAAATGTTTCTGAAGTCTGTGTAAATAAAAAAAATAACATTGATAATTGAATTTTATATATTTTATTGGTTTTGGATATTGATATTTGTCTAGATCTCAGCACTACACCACACAGTTTGCATCAATTGATTCATTTTCATAGCCAGTGTCAGGGGAGGTGAAACAGTGCAGGACACAAGAGCAGACAGTTCCAGTATTACTTTGCGCGGGGTACCTGTACTGTGAATCAGGGAACTGTTGGAGTACCCCAGAAGGAGACAGGTGTAATTCTGATATGGGATTTACCGCGAACTGGTCTGTGATGGTAAATAGATCCGCATAGATCAGAGTCAGTTTCCTTGCGTGTGTCTTGTCATTGCAAAAGCCCGAAGCGACTTCTGTAACACGCAGAGCTGGCGGGGAGAGGAGACGATCAATGCAAGAGCAGCGCATGTGACGGAATCGCTAAGACGAAGCATGGGTCAAAATCTGTGCAGCAGTCAGAGCAACATCAAACAAATCCAAAGCTAAAGACAATAGATGAAATCTGTGAGCGAGAGCACAAGGTCGATACACACATCAATCATAGGCAGAGGAAACCGCGATAGACCTGGACTGTAGAGCGCGCAATAACCCGGCAGCGAGAGGGCGCGCTGCACTTCCTTAAATCCCGGGAGAAATTAATTGTGAATTGGAGACAGGTGTGCGGGAGGGGCAGTCCGGGGGCGTGGGGAAAAGCATGGCAGTCTGGGAAACCATGACCACGTGTAGATAGACATGATAGTGTGGGGGGAAAAAGGGATTGCAGGGGCTCGCAAAGGGATCATGAAAACTTGACACACACTCCATGTCATGTCCATTATCATAGGCAAAGCATCATTCCCATATATGAGTATGATTATTATAAAACATAATTATAAAACAATAAAACATTTTATTTAGAGGCAGAGCTGCTCCGTTTAAGAGCTTGTCTTCATAGGTTAAAAAAAAATAATAACCTGTACACCCAATCTGCTCATTCATTCATGCTGTCGACAACAATGAAACGAAGAATTAGATGACGAAAATAAAAAAAACAAATTATTTATATTGACTAAGCACACCAGGCCTTACCACCGCCATGTTCTACCACGCTAAACTAAAGGTACTTACATATAAATAGGATTACCGCTGATTGGCCAACGCAGAAGCTCCTTTCACCAATGAGAAACCTATCGACACACCCCCAAACCTTTCGGCACACCTATTGCTCCAGCCTGTGGTTATCCCTACTTGGGTGTAGTTTGATTCGTCTTGCTCTTCTGTTTCATTAGCGGTTCATGACAGCTGGAGTCTCGCTACTGCCCCCTGCTGTACTGTATGAAACTTAACATGAATGTTTTTTTGTTTACACAACGTACTGTATTAGGAATTTGTTACGGTCAAGTTGAGGCAAAATTACGTTAACCTTAAACGAAAAAAACATTTGAAATCAACAAATACGATAATTTGAGTATACTGAAAGTAATTATATTATGTAAAGTGCACAACCTGCCTTTTTCATTTTTTTGAGTGTGTATCTATTAAATTATTGTTTATCTACAATGTGTATCTATTAAACTACTGTATCACATAATGAAACTCATGAGTACATGAAACTGGTCTTTATTCATGGCTCTGAGAAGGTGAAGTTTTCTGACAAACACTTGAGTGTCTAGTCTATGTTTATTAAAGTGAATTACAAAGGGAAGAGGTAAAAGTGAGATAAAGCAATATTTGTGAGCATAAAGTATAACTAGGGAATTTATATACATCCTTCTTGCCAAGAGTAGTTTGTTAATGAGCTGTACTATATTGTTGGAACCAGAAAATACCCATAACACTCTTTTCAGGGAAGTCTATAACACCCATGTTTTGCTGTACTTGAAGTTCCCTGTTTTTCAGTGCTTTAAATGTGAGAAACCACATTGGTTAGAAAAACATGTTAGAGCTCACGAAGGTGTCAAAAGTGTCAAAAAGTTTCTCTTATTACTTTCGTTTCTCTACCGTGGTCTCTAGCCACATTTCAAAAATGTCTACTAATAAATTGTCAGGCCATGTTGAGATGCCACTACCATTTTAAGTCGTGAAAAAGGATAGTGGAGAATACAGTCTAACAAATAAATCCAAATGTTTTCATAGATATTTAATTGAGTTAAGATGTAGCAAATGTAAAGGGCAGAGCCTATGAAAACCAGAAAGAGACCACGCTAATCAAGATAGAACTGTTACTTCAGTAACCGATGATGAGGTAAACACATTCTTATGATAGGATGGACCTCCTGCCACTAACCTATGGGTATGTTCATTATCCTCCTGTGAAAGTGGGCAAAATACAAAGGTTCTTTCCTAGACCAAGAACTCTGTAATGTATATTGGGTGTGTGATGGACATGCTTACACTGCAGAATATAAAGCCTTAGGCTGTAAGTATTTTTATAACTATAACTTCTATGATATTTATAATGTCATTTAAATATTTTTTTACCATAAAAAATATTCAGGTCATATTAAAAATGCCCAAAGAATATGTTAGTTAAACATTGTATTAGATTAATGATCATATAGCAATGTCTTACTGCCACTATTTAAAAATTTTCTACAGGGTTAAAGTACAAAACACAGAAGTGTTATAATTAGTTTTAAACACTCATTTGAATGTGAGT
Organism: Clarias gariepinus; assembly: GCF_024256425.1. Classification (NCBI taxonomy): domain Eukaryota; kingdom Metazoa; phylum Chordata; class Actinopteri; order Siluriformes; family Clariidae; genus Clarias; species Clarias gariepinus. The sequence continues at coordinate 2,754,307 of NC_071115.1, forward strand.
GTTTAATTTTGATTAGAGTCACATGACCCCATTTCAATGGTACATGTGTACAATGGTTGTACACACTTCTGGAATCAGGTGACTGACACCCACTGCCCCTGAGAAAAAAAAAAAGTATTGTAGTATTCATTTTAAAGAATTAATAGTGAAATATATAATTTTAAGAATTTTACATCAGAAAACCATGCAAATTTGCAATGATAATTTTTAAAAATATATTCTTTATATTTTGTATATTAACAATTGGTAACATAATGCATATTATATGTATTATTATACTTTTATTGATTTTGTTCTCAAATTCTCAAAATCTTGTTTTCAAAAAAAGTGTAAATTATTAGTTAAAAAAATCAAAAAATGTTTTTTTTGTCATGAGTCTAAGCAAGACAAGCAGGCTGATCCAATTGTCTCCTAGCTGCACAGGGTCATCACTCAAGGTTTACCATATTAAGGCTGTGTCTGTTTACCAAGCTAAACAATTTTAAAAGACCCAGAAAGTCTGTTTTAGTCATTTTAATTAATGTAGAGAACACAAATTCAGAGCACACTAAATAAACACCCGGCATCTCTGATCGGAAGTTAGGACTGTTAAATATTAGCTGTTAATATTATTTCTTACATCTAAAGTGCTTAATGAAATTATCACAGATCAGGAGTGTGATAAACTCTGTTTAACAGAAACCTGAATTAAACAGGACGAGTATGTACAAGCAGGTCACACATTAGATTTAATAGTATAGTATTATTTAGTGATGGGTCGTTCATGAACAATTTGTTCTTTTTGAACGAGTCTTTAACGTGACTCAGAAGAACGAGTACTGTAGTCCAAGAGAGTGATTTGTTCATTTTCTAATGGGCGCGCATGCGCAAAGCATCGCAAAACCTCTGTACAGTATGTACAGGAAACAGAATTGAGCAGTTCATCTCATGAGTCTTTTAGTCCGAGTTGTTTATTCTTTTGTCACGTGACTCCCATAGCCGCTATGCAGTGCTTTACATAAAAAACAGAATTGAGCGGTTCTTTTTCTCATGATTCTTCTGGTCCGAATTATATATTTTTTTTGTCATGGGACTCTCATAGATGCTAATAGCATAAAAGACCAAATGACTCTCATTCTGAGATGAGCTGCTCATTCTGTTCATCATTATATGTTCTTCGCTGCATTGAAATATTTTCATTACTGGAACTATAGCCAAAATTTGTGTATGTAGATGTGCTGGGGGTCTGTTTAGTGAAAATGTAACATTTTATTTTATTTATGATTAAAAGAACGAAATGAACTAAATGACTAAAAAAAAAAACATTTAAACACTAAAATGATCCAAACTTCCAATCGTCATTAAGTATAAGAAATGTAATACCAATTTCACAGTCTGAACTTATCTCAGATCTTGTCTCTATTAAAGTGTGTGTTACGTCCCGTAGTATTTTCGGGCATTTCGCACGTATTTTAGTGCCTATGTCTTTCAGGTCTTGGGATTGGACATCTCACCTGCCAATCATGGTTTCCAGCGCGACCGCGATTCCCGTGGGAACCAATGAGGCTGCCCCAGCCGAGTATAAGAACCCGGAAGTGACGCAGCCAGAGGCGCGGCTTTTTGGTTCATTCATATTGATTGTTGTTATGGTGACGCTATACTTCCGGTATTTTTGAACGTTGTCGTTGTGATTTGTGAATGGTGTGTGTGCGTTACGCTAAGCTTTCTACGTGTGTTGTTTTGTCCTGACTACGCCCAGTACGAGTTCTTGGACGTTTCTCCATTCGCGGTGTCGAGTCCAGGTTAGTATGCCCTAGGGCGTACATAAACAAGCACGTAGAGTTAGACTTTGTTTAGACACACTAGATAGGAGTGAGAGCTAATTGTTGTACTTATGTTTGGCTAGTTAGTGTAGTTAGCGGGCATCCCACGCCCTGTTTTTGTTTTCACTTTGTTTATTAGTTTAGATTGACTGCCGCGCATAAGTTAGAAGGTGTTTTGTTTTATTTATTTCTTTGATTTAAGCTCTGCTCGTGGCTCCCACCGTTGAATGCGTATTTGATATTCTGTATATATTTTCTGTAAATATTATTTCTTTCTCTACTTGTACTTTTGGTTTCCACTGTGTGTTTTGGTGCTTTAAAATTACTAAAGTTTGCTAAAACTCAGCGCTACTCTCGAGTTGGTCTCATTCTTGTTCATGAGTGACTTCTCAAATAGTAATCAGTGACGGTCTACAAGATATTATCCTTTCTTTCTTTTTTATTTATTTTTCTTATGTCGGCTTCCAATCTCCCTTAGACAAGAGCAAAATAACAACCAAATAGGAAACCGTAACATAATTGGGGGCTCGTCCTAAAAAGTTCACTCTTTACTTTGTACTAACATTGAGGAGGCATTCTTTGAAATTGAACTTGAAACTAAGTGGCTTAGGTGTTTTTGTAACTTGTGAGTTGGTGCTTAGATAACTCTTAGGTGAATAACGTACCTTGAGAAGCATTAACGCAAATTATAATAATAAGCTTGACCATGGCATTTAACCTGCAAAGTTTTATTGACAATCCCTCATGGGATGTAATTGAGAAATGCAGGAAAGATGACTTGCTTATAATAGCTACCCACTATCAGATTCCTGTTTCAAAGCAATCTTTAAAGAAGCAAATTAGGGCCGAAGTGATAGATCGGCTATGCGAATTGGGAGTTTTAACACTAGCTGATGCGGAGAGAGAGACTGATCCTCATGGCGAGAGGCAGGATGTGCTTGAGGCAGGTAAAGAGGAGGTAGAGACGGCCGAATCGGACACTAATGTGGGCGTCGGACCTGTTTTGCCACCCTTTGAGCCCTTTTCACCAGGTACTCCTAGTTCAAGGGAGGAGTTGCATACAAAGGTGAGACTGGCACGGCTCCGTCTGGAGGCAGAGGAGCGAGCACAAGCCCGCCAAGCAGAGTTGGATCTGCGTCTCGAAGTCCGCAAGCTCGAAATTCAGGCTGATAAGGAAGTGAGGCTGCGTAAATTGGATATTGAAGCAGCTATGAGCGCTGCAATTCCTCCTGTGCAGCCAACCTTCTCATCGGTGAGTGATAATTCGACTCATTCTGGCTCCACCACATTTGATGTGGGAAAACATATTGCTTTGGTACCCAATTTTAGAGAATCAGAAGTGGACAGCTATTTTAACGCTTTTGAACGAATAGCGACTTCTTTGGGTTGGCCTAAAGATGTGTGGTCATTGCTACTGCAATGCAAATTAGTCGGCAAGGCTTTAGAAGTCTACTCTACTTTGTCGTTGGAAGATGGCTTAAAATATGATGTGGTTAAGTCGGCCATACTCAGGGCATATGAGTTAGTTCCAGAGGCCTACAGGCAACGGTTTCGGAATCGTAAGAAAAATGCCACCCAAACCTTTGTAGAATTTGCACGGGAGAAGTCAATTCTTTTTGACAAATGGTGCACCGCTAGTAAGGTCGACGACTTCACTTCACTTAGGGAGCTAATGCTACTCGAGGACTTCAAGCAATGTCTTCCGGAGAGGATGGTAAGGTATCTAAATGAGCAAAAAGTGACAACGTTGTCGCAAGCCGCAGTCTTGGCAGACGAGTTCGTGCTTACACACAAAAATGTTTTTCAGACAGTTGGAGTTGAAATGAGTTCAGTCCCCAGGGCTGTAGTGAACGTTCAGCCACCCAAACAAAATGGTGATCAGCCTAAAGAGATTCGAGAATGTTTTTATTGCCATAAGAAAGGACACGTGATAGCTAACTGTCTAACCCTGAAGCGTAAACAGCAGTCTCAAAGAAAGGAGGTAGCATTGGTTAACTCTGCTAGCTCATGTTTGTTATCTGAAAAGGAATTGCCAGACCCCACTTATTTGCCTTTCTTATTTAAAGGGTTTGTTTCATTGACTGGTAAGAAGGATGACCAGGTAGAAGTCCAGATATTGCGCGATACAGGAGCCGCACAGTCCTTTATACGTACTGACGTTCTCCCCTTTTCAAGCCAATCGTCAGTCGGATCCTGCAGGCTAGTACAGAGCTTCAGTATGGAAGTTACGAAAGTACCTATACATCGCATTCACCTTCAGTCTGATGTGGTTACTGATTTTGTAGAGGTAGGGGTATGCCCTGCACTACCAGTAAAAGGTGTATCTTTCATCTTAGGTAATGACCTGGCCGGTGGGAAAGTGATACCTTCACTAGAGGTAGTAGACGATTTACCGACCCAACCTAAGACAGATGATTTGTTTCAAAGATACCCAAGTGCATTTCCCGCATGCGCAGTTACACGAGCACAAGCAAAAAAAGATAATGACATATCTTTATCTGACACCTTCTTAGGTACAGACGCTGAGTCTGGAGAACTGTCAGGAACCGAGTTCCGTGCCAGCGACCAGACGAGGGAAGTGGTAATGGGCGACATTTTGCCCTTGGCAGTCACTCGGGAAAAACTTATCGAAGCGCAAAACGATGATCCTTCGTTGGCAAAGTGCTTCAAATCCGTGGAAAACGGCAAACTAGATAATGTTTCATTCTTCATTAAAGATGGGTTACTTATGCGAAAATGGCATAAAAGTACTTCGGTAGAGGATGAGTGGAACGTAGTTTACCAGGTGGTAGTTCCCACGGTCTTTCGTCAGCAAGTTTTGTCATTAGGGCACGACCACGTGCTATCAGGACATCTAGGAATAACCAAGACCTACAATCGCATCCTTCAACATTTTTTTTGGCACGGCCTGAAGCGAGATGTAATACAGTATTGTAAGACTTGTCACATTTGTCAGTACGTGGGTAAACCTAATCAGGTGATCCCACCCGCTCCGTTGATCCCGATACCCGTTCTGGGCGAACCCTTTGAGCATGTGATAGTAGACTGTGTAGGGCCTTTGCCAAAGTCTAAATCTGGTAATCAATTTTTGCTTACAATTATGTGCACCGCTACCAGATACCCAGAGGCTATCCCACTTCGCAAAGTTACAGCTAAAGCAGTAATCAAAACTTTGATAAAGTTTTTTACCACGTTCGGTTTACCTAGGGTCGTACAAACAGATCGAGGTACCAATTTTCTGTCAAGGTTGTGTTCACAAGTCTTCGACACATTAAACATTACCCACCGTACATCTAGTGCTTATCACCCTGAAAGTCAGGGAATGTTGGAAAGATTCCACCAGACATTAAAAGCAATGTTGAGAAAGTATTGTATCGAGACGGGCAACGAATGGGATGAAGGCGTTCCTCTGCTCCTATTTTCAATTCGAGAAACAGTGCAAGAATCCCTAAGGTTTAGTCCATCAGAATTGGTTTTTGGGCATGCCGTGAGGGGACCGCTAAAAGCTTTAAAAGAGAGGATGTTGGGTATTGAGACGAGTGAGAGGGCCAACGTGTTGGACTACGTAAGCAAATTTCGTGAAAGGCTACAGAAATCTTGTACTTCGGCTCGTGAGTCTTTGTCCAATGTTCAAGGGAAAATGAAAGCGCGCTATGATAAAGGGGCTGTGACCAGAGCTTTTGCAGTTGGTGACCAGGTATTGGTCCTACTTCCTATCCCAGGGTCTGCGTTGTCTGCACGATTTTCTGGGCCGTACGAAATTTTAGAGAAGAAAAGTGAAACTGATTACGTGATCAAGACTCCCGATAGAAAGCGACAAAAACGAATTTGTCATATAAACATGTTAAAGGCTTATCATGCTAGAGATGCCATAGAGCCTCTTACTACTGACAAGGGAAAGGATGTAGTTTTCCCAGTAAGTATTGCTTGTGATCAGGGCTTAACAGTGGAAAAAGAGGACGGTGATTTGGATAGTTTCTTGAAGGTTGATGGAGCCTCGTCGTCGGCCAGGTTACCAAACTCCGAAACCCTGGCAAACTTGGCAAGTCTTTTACACCACCTTAACGCTGATCAAAGGCAAGACATAGTTGATCTTCTTAGCAAGTTTCCTTCTATCTTAGGCGATGTTCCCACAATAACAAACGTACTACAGCATGATATCATAATTAACAACCCTCAGCCCATTAAACAGCATCCATTTAGACTTAATGCAGCTAAAAGAGGTTTAATGAAGCAGGAAACTCAGTACTTGTTGGAAAAGGGGTTAGCAAAGCCGAGCATTAGTCCTTGGAGCTCCCCATGTTTGTTGGTAGAAAAATCCGACGGCACTAAGCGTTTTTGCACTGACTATAGACGCGTGAATGCCGTGACGATACCCGATTGCTTCCCAACGCCAAGAATGGAAGATTGTGTTGACAGTGTGGGGTCTGCTAAATTCGTCAGTAAGTTGGACCTTCTTAAAGGATACTGGCAAGTTCCGTTGACCGCCAGGGCATCCGAAATTTCGGCTTTTGTAACTCCGGACTGTTTCTTACAGTATAATGTTATGCCTTTTGGGTTGCGAAATGCTGCTGCGACATTTCAAAGACTAGTTAACTTGGTGCTTGCTGATGTCCCTAATTGCAATGCTTATCTTGACGATCTGGTTGTTTATTCTCAGACTTGGCCGGAACACTTATCGTTGTTGGAGACTGTACTTAAGCGGCTAGAGAAAGCATCCTTGACTTTAAATCTTGCAAAATGCGAAATTGGCAAAGTGACAGTGACCTATTTAGGTAAACAAGTAGGACAAGGCGAAGTGCGACCCTTAACAGCAAAAATTTCAGCAATTAATGAGTTCCCTAGGCCAAAAACCAGACGAGAATTACGCCGATTTTTGGGTATGGCTGGTTACTACCAGTGCTTTTGTCGGAACTTTTCTTCTGTTGCGGTTCCGCTAACTTCGCTACTTAGTCCATTAGAACCTTTTGCGTGGTCACCCGAATGTCAGATTGCTTTTGATAATATTAAAGCTCTGTTGTGCAGCGAGCCTGTGTTGTCCGCCCCAGATTTTACAGTTGGATTTAAGCTAGAGGTTGACGCAAGTGAGGTAGGAGCTGGTGCTGTTCTTTTACAGGAAGATAAGGATGGAATCAACCACCCTGTTTGTTACTTCTCAAAGAAGTTCAGTAAATGTCAGCGCAATTATTCAACGATAGAGAAGGAGGCTCTGGCTTTGCTGCTAGCGCTACAGCACTTCGAGGTCTATGTCGGTTCTTCTACCCATCCTGTTGTGGTTTACACAGATCATAATCCGCTAACTTTTATTTCTCGTATGCGGAATCAGAACCAGAGGTTGATGAGATGGTCTCTCATCATCCAAAACTACAATCTCAACATTAGGTATAAAAGAGGTACCGATAACGTAGTGGCAGATGCGCTGTCCCGAGTTTAAACACTAGAATGTGGTGGTATTTCTTTTGCAAACATGTATGTTTGTTCTTGAGGGTGTGGGTGTTACGTCCCGTAGTATTTTCGGGCATTTCGCACGTATTTTAGTGCCTATGTCTTTCAGGTCTTGGGATTGGACATCTCACCTGCCAATCATGGTTTCCAGCGCGACCGCGATTCCCGTGGGAACCAATGAGGCTGCCCCAGCCGAGTATAAGAACCCGGAAGTGACGCAGCCAGAGGCGCGGCTTTTTGGTTCATTCATATTGATTGTTGTTATGGTGACGCTATACTTCCGGTATTTTTGAACGTTGTCGTTGTGATTTGTGAATGGTGTGTGTGCGTTACGCTAAGCTTTCTACGTGTGTTGTTTTGTCCTGACTACGCCCAGTACGAGTTCTTGGACGTTTCTCCATTCGCGGTGTCGAGTCCAGGTTAGTATGCCCTAGGGCGTACATAAACAAGCACGTAGAGTTAGACTTTGTTTAGACACACTAGATAGGAGTGAGAGCTAATTGTTGTACTTATGTTTGGCTAGTTAGTGTAGTTAGCGGGCATCCTACGCCCTGTTTTTGTTTTCACTTTGTTTATTAGTTTAGATTGACTGCCGCGCATAAGTTAGAAGGTGTTTTGTTTTATTTATTTCTTTGATTTAAGCTCTGCTCGTGGCTCCCACCGTTGAATGCGTATTTGATATTCTGTATATATTTTCTGTAAATATTATTTCTTTCTCTACTTGTACTTTTGGTTTCCACTGTGTGTTTTGGTGCTTTAAAATTACTAAAGTTTGCTAAAACTCAGCGCTACTCTCGAGTTGGTCTCATTCTTGTTCATGAGTGACTTCTCAAATAGTAATCAGTGACGGTCTACAAGATATTATCCTTTCTTTCTTTTTTATTTATTTTTCTTATGTCGGCTTCCAATCTCCCTTAGACAAGAGCAAAATAACAACCAAATAGGAAACCGTAACAGTGTGTTATAGTTATAATGTCCACACAGTACTGCATTACCACATTAAATTTATATTCACATCAAATACCACACAGTTTTTTCAGTAATTTCCCAAAATTATCAGATTTGACTGAAGCAGCGCCTGAACTCGATCATGAGACTGAATATTTAGAGTCAACATTTCGTTACACCTTAGATAATGTAGCTCCAGTTAAAAGGAAAATGATTAGAGATAAGAAACTTGCTCCCTGGTATAATGACCACACACACTTTAAAACAGACCACTCAAAAACTAGAACATATAAACTATAAATGCCGTCAAACCAAATTGTTAGTACTCCAAATAACATGGAAGAAGAGCATCCTGAACTATAAAAAAAGCTCTTAGTGTTTTCTAGATCAATGTATCTCTCCACTCTTATGGAAACTAATGAAAAATAAACCTACATTTTTATTTAATACCGAATTTTACTACAGAAAACTCCACATCAATAATATGCAGTAGTGAGGACTTCATACACTTTTTCAATAACAAAATTGTAAACATTAGGCAAAAAGATTAGGCTTTGAAACCAGACCACTGTAAAATAAATAAATAAACATTCTAAAAAAAAAAAAAAATCTTTTACAGATGCTTGTTGGTGAACAGGCACCACCAAGCATACACACTAAGAACTAGACATCCAAACTAATCTGCCCCAGATCTCCCAATTACTGATTATTAATCTCACATCAGTCACTCAAATGCAAAGTAATGCTATGAGCTTACCTTGACAATCATTTCCGATTTCCTAATTTCTGAAAATGCTAAATCTGATATTGATCGTGTGTTTGTCCAAGTTTTTGAATCTGTCACAGTCCTGTTATGGTTTGCTGAGCTGTAAAATGTGGCCTGTTTGATTGACCTTGAACCTGGCAGTGGTGGCTCAAACAGTTAAGGCTGTGATTAATCGGGTTACTGATTGGTCTGGGGTTCAAGCCCCAGCACTGCCAAGATTCCACTGCTAAGCCCTTGAACAAGGCCCTTAACCCTATCTGCTCAAGGGGCATGGTAACCTTGCTGACCCCGGCCTCCTAACTGGGATATGCAACAAAAAAAATAATTATATGACAAATCACCTAATATTATTTAGGGCCCAAGTACTATAGGATGTGCAGGACCCTCTTGTTTTCCAAGGATTTTTCCCCCCACTTTTGGGGGGTCTTAACTTATCTTAAGTGGCACACAGTTTAGAATCTGCTGCCATTAGGGTGCCTGAGAGTCGCATGGGCCATTGGCCCTCAGGGGCACCCACATGAGATTTTGCTGCATAGCTCATGCACACGAAACACATTTAGACATCACATTTAGAGCTCACTGATGTCCTGGGCACAGCTCAACAAGAAGGCCAGGTATTTCGGGTAGTTCTTAAGAACATACCAGATGGATTTATTTTGGGTCGTTCTTAAGCACACACCAAATGGATTTTGATATACTCGCCCTAGGGGATTTATACGGATATCGTCACCAAACCGGGCAGATTTGATCTAAAGACACTGAGCATGGAAAATGTAGATGGATTTTTAATAACTCAAACAGGTCAGCCGGGATAATTAAACTTACGCTGAAAGGTGGTTAATAACTTTCTGTGTGGCCTTATATTGAGTATTACATTATAGTCAATGACACGATCAGTGACATCACATTGAGGAACATCATAGTGTGATGCTTATCTTCCAGCATCTGCAGCCTATTCTACTCACGTACACATCACAAATGTTAAGACTCACACCCACACACATCACGCACACACACACACACACACACACACATTACAAATGTAACACACTCACACAGACACATACACACATATACACCCATATCCCATGCATAACAAATGTTAACACTCACTCTCTCATACACATGCAGAAACACACACAAACTAACAAATCACATCTCACACGCACACACACACACATAACACATATACTAACACACACCACACACATTCAATTCAATTCAATTCAATTTTATTTATATAGCGCTTTTAACAATGGTCATTGTCTCAAAGCAGCTTCACAAAAACTAAAGAAATTCTTTAAAAAATAATAATAATAAAAATAAATAATAATAATAATAATAATAAATTGTGTATGTGTGAGAAAAATGTGTTTAGATAATAATGAGATGAATGAATGAAATGTCTCTGATGAGCAAGCCAAGGGTGACGGCGACAGTGGCAAGGAAAAACTCCCTGAGATGGCAATAGGAAGAAACCTTGAGAGGAACCAGACTCAACAGGGAACCCATCCTCATTTGGGTGATAACAGATAGAGATGATATAACACCATGTGTGTTATGCAGCTGAAAGTACAATATAACAGAAATTCTTTAAATTAACATGAAGTCCAGTTCAGCACAGGGAGTCAGTAGGTGCAGAGGGCAGATGGGGTCTGGATCACTGGAAGCACAGGAGCAGGATGTGTAGCTCCAATCATAATAAGGCAGAATCCAGCTGGAGCTGGTCCTTCTCTGGATGCCTCAGGATCCTCGCAGGGTTGACCTTTGTCTACTGAAGCTGGTACAATTTCAAGATGCCTCGGGATGGGTAAAAAAGTACAGAACAGATGGAGAGAATTAGCGTAGTTGCCATTCAGGATAGATGTACTGAAGTATGAAGTTATGGGATGAGTTACGCGTATGCCAGATTAAAGAGATGCGTCTTGAGTCTACTTTTAAACTGGAAAACTGTATCTGAGCCCGAATACTGTCTGGAAGGCTATTCAAAGCTTTGGTGCTAAATATGAAAAAGCCCTACCCCCTTTTGTAGATTTTAAAATTCTGGGAAGTACAAGAAGTCCAGAGTTTGCACAATGCACAAACACATTTATTTGTCACACACAGACTGACACACCCACGCTTCTCACACACATGCTCTCTCTCTCTCTCTCTCTCTCTCTCACACACACACACACACACACTAACCCTCACATGTTTCACACACAACAAATATTTAGAGCCCAAGCTGACATCAGCCCTATATAGTGTGTGACGTGCACAAGTTTTGCAGTGCACCCGAGCCGCAATGGCTTTTTGTAGGTCTTAACATGCTCTAATAACACATGAAATCAAATTCAAATTCAAATTTTATTTGTCACATACACAGTCATACACAGTACGAAATGTAGTGAAATGCTTACACGACCGCCAGTGACCTTAAAAAGAGAATTAAAACTTATAAGTAATAAATATCAATAGAAGAAATATGATAGAAAATTTAAATAAAAATTTAACTAGAAAAAATAGAACCTGAAAATAGAAATATATTGTACACATAGAACTATAATTTTGTGCAAGTATGCATAGAAAAAGTGACTTTGTGCAATGGTTATTAAAGTGACTTTGTGTAATGGTCCAGAATGTAAACGTGAACATGTAGTGTAGATGTGATGTGCGTGGAGTTGTCCATAGTGTCCATGGATGTATAAAGATTGATTGATTGATTGTGAGAATTGTGAAAATATTGTGTTAGTTTTGCCTAGTGGTGTGGTTGAGAGACCTTATCGCCTGCGGGAAGAAGCTCCTCCTCAGTCTCTCTGTGTTGGCCCTCAGGGAGCGGAATCGCCTCCCAGACCGCAACAGAGTAAACAGTCCATTGTTGGGATGGCTAAGGTCCTTCACGACCTTCCTGGCCTTGGTCCAGCACCGCTTGGTGTAGATTGAGTGCAGGTCAGGGAGCTCGATGCGGATGATGCGCTCAGCTGATCGCACCACCCTCTGTAGAGCTCGTCTGTCCTGCATGGTGCTGTTCCCGAACCAGGTCGTGATGTTTCCCGTCAGGATGCTCCCTATGGTGCAGGAGTAGAAATTCCTGAGCACCTTGGAGGGCAGTCTAAAGTCTCTCAAGCGTCTGAGGTGGTAGAGACGCTGCCGGGCCTTTTTTACCACGGTGTTGATGTGACAGGACCATGTCAGGTCCTGCGTGATGTGAACACCGAGGTATCTGAAGCTGTCCACTCTCTCCACTGGGCTCCTGTTGATGATGGGGGTCTGGTAGTTCCTCTCCTGCTTTGTACTGAAGACCACTATCAGCTCCTTTGTCTTGCTGACGTTCAGGAGGAGATTGTTTCTCTGGCACCAGTTCTCCAGATTTCCAACCTCCTCCAGGTAGGCCGTCTCATCGTTGTTGGTGATCAGGCCCACCACGACAGTGTCGTCAGCAAACTTGATGACGGTGGTGGAGTTGGTAGTGGCCACGCAGTCAGAGGTGTACAGAGAGTACAGCAGGGGGCTCAGAACACAACCCTGGGGGGCTCCAGTACTGAGAGTGATGGAGGCTGAGACATGGCCGCCCATCCTTACTGCCTGTGGTCTGCCAGTCAGAAAATTGGAGATCCACTGACACATGAATGAGCTGAGTACCAGGTGCTCCAGCTTGGTGGTGAGTGTGGAGGGAATTATGGTATTAAATGCAGAGCTATAGTCGATAAAGAGCATTTTAACATAATTCCCCCTCCGAGTGTCCAGGTGAGTGAGAGATGTATGGAGGAGATGTGAGATTGCATCGTCCGTGGAACGGTTTGGACGGTATGCAAACTGTAGTGGGTCCAGTGTGTCTGGTAGTGAAGAAATGATGAAGTCTCTGACCAGGCGTTCAAAGCACTTCATCACTACTGAAGTGAGGGCTACAGGGCGATAATCATTGAGGGAAGCAGGATGAGGTTTCTTTGGGACAGGAACAATAATGGACTCTTTGAAGCATGTGGGGATCACCGACTGAGATAAAGAGATGTTGAATATCTCAGTGAACACAGGTGCTAGCTGGTCTGCGCAGGCTTTGAGAATACGGCCTGAGATGCTGTCTGGTCCTGCTGCTTTCCTGGTGTTCACTCTCTTGAAGGCTCTCCTCACGTCGTGCTCAGTGATGATGAACGCACTTCCGGTGCTGGCAGTGACTTCCTGTCTGCAGCCATTAGCGCCGCTAGCATTAGCATCGCTAGCGTCTTTAGCTGCAGCCTCGAAGCGAGCATAGAAAGTGTTCAGCTCATCTGCCAGAGACACGTCTGCGTTTATCATACCGGATGTTGGTGCTTTATAATCCGTTATTGTCCTTAATCCCTGCCACAGGCTCCTAGAGTCACTCTGTTGGAGTTGTGACTCTAGTTTCCTCCCGTAGCGCTGCTTCGCCTCTTTCACCGCCTTCCGGACGCTGTATGACGCAGCCTTGTACGGTTCCATGTCCCCCGACGCGAGTCCCGTGTTGTAGGCAGCGGTGCGAGATTTCAGAGCGTCGCGGATGGTTTTATCCACCCACGGCTTCTGGTTGGGAAACGTTTTAATAGTCTTTTTCTCCACGATATCATCCGCTAGTTTCCCGATGAATCCCACAACCGCTTCCGTAAACACGCTGACGTCACCATCGGAGCTGCTTCTGAACATGTCCCAGTCTGCGTCATCGAGTGCGTCCTGTAACGCGGCCACCGATTGGTCCGTCCAGCGCGCGACCTCCCTCTGGACCGGAACTTCCTGTTTCAGCCTTTGTTTCTATTTTGGCATGAGGAAGATGGCGGCGTGGTCGGATTTACCAAACGGAGGGCGAGATTGTGCCTTGTAACCGTCCTTGACTGTGGTGTAGCAATGATCCAGTGTCCTTTCGCCCCTGGTGGGACAGGTGATATGCTGCTAAAAGTTTGGCGCTGCACGTTTGAGGTTGGCACTGTTAAAGTCCCCCGCCACAATAAGCGCAGCGTCCCGGTGTTGTGTTTGTTGCTGTGTGAGTGCCTCATGCAGCTCGCATAAGGCAGTGTCCGTGTCCGCTTGTGGTGGAATATAAACGGCACTGATTATGACCGATGTGAACTCCCGAGGAAGGTAAAAAGGACGACACATGATGGACAGTAGCTCCAGATTTGGTGTGCAGGAGCGTGTGAGAGGAACAACACTCGCGCTGTTGCACCAGCTGCTGTTCACCATTAAACACACGCCGCCTCCCCTTGACTTTCCCGAGTCCCGCGTCCTGTCCATGCGGTGAACCGAGAAGAACTCGGCCGGCTGGATGGCGTAGTCCGCCACCGCTGGGTTCAGCCATGTCTCGGTGAAGCAGAGGAGGTTGCAGTCCCGAATGTCTCTCTGGAACTTTATCCTGGCCCTGAGGTCATCAAGCTTGTTCTCCAGTGACTGGACGTTGGCGAGCAGGATGCTAGGCAGAGGTGTGCGGTGTGCACGGGCTCTCAGCCTGTTCCTGACGCCGTCTCGTTTCCCTCGGGGCCGCCGCTTCGCGTCGCGTCCTTTGTTTTCCCTCAGGATCTCACTCGGCCAGCTGGGATCCGGAGTTAAAAACGTCGAATTGTGAGTACATTGTATACCAATAGAAACAAGAGTGTCTCTATCATAACTAATGTACTCCATGGTGGTAATTTGACTGGTTTTAAAACGGTAAAAACTAACCTAAAGAACAAAAACAAAGAAAATCTGGTCGGAGCAGTCGTGACCGGCGCCATCTTGATAACTTCCTTGAACTTGATAACTTGAAATGTCAATAAGCCTACCCTACATGTCTTTGGACTGTGGGAGAAAACTGTAGTTCCCAGAGGAAACCCACCAAGGACGGAAAGAACATGCAAACAGACTCATGACAGGACTCAAACCATCAACTAGTATTCAGTAAAAAAAAAAAAAAAAAAATCAGCGAAATTATTTAACTATGCATTGCAACAGGATTGAGTCAGATGTTGTCCCAGTCCCTCCCAGACCACAGAGTTCTTTATGGCTGCGATGGTTTCCACGGAGAGGCACTTATGGTTAAATCTCAGGGGCATCAAGGAGAAGGATAGTGCATTACTCCTTGATGCCCCCATCTCGCCTTCCAGCCTACTTGGCGATGTCGTTAACACTAGAAGCGCCGCGCCAGTGTCACCTACTTATAACGCAGTTCAGCGGTCATTTGACCGCCTATTGTTTTGAATGGGAAGCTGTTGCTGACGCACAATGATCGCTAGATGGCGCTTTCACCCAAAGCAAATAATTTAGCTCCAAGATCAACTTGCACTTGGACAATGCGCCATTCTTTCCCGCGTTGATAATCAGCGGTATCTTTTTTCATATTCAACTGGGAAAACCTACTACAGAGTCTCTAAGGGGACAAAGGAAGAGGGAAAAAAACGCAGAAAAAAACAAGTCATGTTTTGCATTATAATCCAATTACAAAGTTATACATTATATACATTATAAAGTTTTTGGCATGACTTTTTTCTGCCGTTTTTTCTCCTCCTTTGTCCATCTAGGGGCTTCGTACTATAACAAAAAGGAAAGCTCTACTTAATTTTATGTCATATGGAGAAAATTTATAAGTTTGTTCATTCTATTTGAAGCTTCTGAACGTCTCGGAGCAGCGATTTAGTTCTGAACTCGCTTCCGTGAAATTATCGCTAAAACAATATTAAATTTGAATAAATCAGATCTACCACAGCAGATAATGAACTATGCTATGTAATAACCGAAGCAAACACCACGATTATGCCTCGCTTCGTTCAGTGTTGCTAGGCAACTGAGCACGCGCCTAATCGGCGGGAACGCGGTTGACTTGGCCGCGGTGTATTATAAACCTGCAAATTATTTCACTGCTTATGCTCATGTAATAAAAGCGAGGGAAATGTGGAAGTGATGTGTGGCCACTGAATGAGAACTAAACCAAAGATTAATCAACTAAAAAGATTTCGGTAACTACACTGAGTGTAACATCTGCATAGTGACACTAAACAGCTGAACAACTTCACTTTTTCGTTTACCTCTGAGAAAAAAAATATATAGCATGCATCTTTATACATTTGGAATCGATATTTCGAGATCGGTTTTAGGCCTCCTTCATATGTGGAAATAAATCAGATATAAATCAGATATGTGCTAATGTGATTGTCGTGTAAACGGACAGGTCGGATTTCCTGAGTCATTGTTTTCTGTACGTCATTAAAACTGCGACTTCTTCGCGGTTTAATGACGTAATGTTATTCCCTGCTGGAAGCGCGTGTGGCATTATAACATCGCAGGTGACATGGAAAAGGAAAAGCACCCAGCCTATTTGTATATACTTCCAGTGTTACTTAAGTACTAAATGGAGTCAATGTTGTTTGCAATAATTAATGTAACAATTGAGTTGGTAAATAGATTTTTGTTAGTTGAATTTAGGTTCTAATTTGATTTAAAGGATTTAAATGTCTTGAAGGTTGCTCCAGCATGTAATCTATCATAGTTTCACTGATTAAGCCTAACGGTAAATGTATCCTGCCGTATCTATAGGTCAGGCTTTTTCTGTTGATACTGTAACCAAGAACTTGGAGCAGATCAGAGGATACCTCTGCAAATATGATAAGGAAAATTTCTATGGATTAATTCCAGAGGATTTTTCTGGAAATAGATGGTAAGCCTAGTCCATTATTGAACAAGTTAATTAATCAAGTGCGGTACGACTAATCGTATCTACATGCAGTATCGGACCACATTAAGATTTTCCACACCCACAGAATGGTGGTCCAAATCGGAGCACTGAGACTTTACCCCTTTTTCATGTGTATTTTATTTTATTTATTTTATTTTCAGGTGATGAATAATATGAAGTGAAATGCTTATACAATGGCCGATGACCTAAAATTAAAAAAATAAGTAAGACTTTTCATTGAGAGTATAAAGTACTCATTTTTTTAACAAATTAGAAATATAGAAAATAATAATAATAATAATAATAACTCCTGCAAAGCCTAATACATTCTGAATCTGACCCCTACTCATTATTCTTCAGGATAAGGGTATCAGGATACTTAATTAAACACAATAGTGCCACCTTGTGGGCTACAATTGTCATTGTTGCTAAAGTAACAGCTCATTTTACAGATTGCCCACAACGTTAAAATGGGAATTAAAAACATGCTGTTACTAGGAAAAAAAAAAAAACAAACAAACAAACAAAAAAAAAAGTTTTTGGGGGATAACAGTAATGCCACTTAAATAGAGGATGCTGTAAATAAGACCAATAGCTTTTTGGTAAGGTGGGGACTAACCTAGCTAAAAAAAATTTTTTTAAAACATTCCTGACACTAAGTCATCCATAAACAATAGCGATAGTCTAATATAAGGGAATTCCTGTTCAATATTTGTAAAAAAAATAGAAGAAAGAGAGATTATAGAAAATCAATGCAAAAACGAACCAACAAAAATCCACTAATTGTAATTGTAAACCAAATTTTTACGCCAACGCAATTTTTTTTACTTATTCCAAAATAGACAATTTTTACATAAAATAAAAATGGTAAAAGGTATACAAATTGTACAAAACAAGTGTCAAACAAGTGTCAAACACCACTTCTCAAATTATGGGCCTGTTACTCTTTTGCCAAAATTCTTAAAAATTCTAGAAAAACTTTTTATTAATAGACTGGATAAATACAAACTTCTTTCTGACAGTCAGTATGGGGTTAAGAAGTAACCAGACAACTTCATTAGCATTAACTGAATTCATTAAATAAATGACCAACTCCATATTAATTGACTTATGTAAAGTATCTGATTTAGTAAAAATTTATTTGTTGATGACGCAAACATTTGGGCTTCTGGTGAGAATTTACAGCAGCTTTTGGACCTGATCACATTAAAAAATTATTAAAATAAAAAAAATTGTTAGACAAAACCAAGTAATCTTTTAAATGTAAATAAGACAAAAATTTCGGTATCTGGCAACTGCAGAGTACCGATATCATAGTCAAGTACAGATAGTACAATATAGAAAGAGTCTATGAAACAAAGTTCTTGAGTGTGATAATAAATGACAAAATCTGCAAGAAACCTCATTAAAACATTAAACATGTCCAATATAAAATGTCTGAAATTATTTCTATTCTGGCCAAAGTAAAACACAATTGAAAATCACTCCACACAATGTATTGCTCATTTATTTTGCTATACTAAAATTACTGTGTTGAGAACATAAACAAACGTTCACTACATCCTCTCTTAATACTCCAAAAAAGAGCCATAAGAATTGTTTATAATGTAGGATTAAAAGGGACATTTATAAAGCAAGTTCAATTTAAAAGTGCATAGTATCCCTACAACAGTTCAAAGCTTTTGTATATCTGTCTGTGGAGTGAAACAGTGGAACAGATTAGGCGAGGAATTAAATATAAAACAAGCATTAAATAATAAAAGAGGTGATCCTTACAGAGTGAGGAGGAGGAGTTAGGTTAATCTTACTCTATAGGAGTGTAGTTGTGCATAAAACAAGTACAAGTGAAAATAAATAGCAAAGGTGGAGTGTAAATATATGGATGGGAGTATGTGGGGGTTTATGTACAAGTGTACAGTATTTGTGTATGTATACATGTTTGCATGTGTGTATTTATATGTGTGTATATTATATGCATGTGTATAGTGTGTGTGTATGTACAGTATGTATTTGTGTGTATTATGTATGGTATGAATTGGCTGTGAAATTTAATCCCCTTTTTAACTACTTAGGTTTACTCCTCTTCCTACTTTTCGAACATATTCGTTTTTGCTTCTTTATTTTAGTTTGTTTTGTTGTTTCATGTCCAAAATAAAGTATTTAAAACAAATTTAATCAGTACCAATGCAACTGTTTCTGACTTTTATACTTCTACATCAGCATTCTCAAAGTATCTGTACCTATAGTTCATCCAACTTTTTTTTTCTCTCATTTTTTTTTTTATTCATCAGCTACCCAAAATACTCCCTTCACATTGAGGGTCAGTATGGGAGATCTTTATGATCCACGTAATTTAGCATGGTTTATTCTGGATGCCCTTCCTGATACAACCCTCCTCATTTATTCTGGCTTGGGTCCAAAACTAAGACTTCACTGGCTTGTGAAGCTTTAATGGCTGAGTTAAAAAAAGAAGCCTCTGTAGACGACCTTTATATCAATGCCATCATCTCTTATGAAGTCCTATTCCATACTGTGTGACAAATTTGAAAACTCATGGGGGAGATTACAGATGACTGTAGTTGACCATCAGACTAAAAAGGTGCTAAAAGGTTGAGGACTGATGACCATTTTTTTAATCTAGTGGCACGAGTCTTCTCCGTGACAACCATAAGAACAGGGGTTACAGAGAAGGTCTTTCAGAGATGCTGTTGATATTGAGTCAAGGAACACTTTTTCAATTCAATTCAATTTTATTTATAAAGCGCTTTTACCAATGGTATTGTCTCAAAGCAGCTTCACAAAAATGTGTCTGAATAATAATGAGATGAATGAATGAATGATGAATAAAATGTCTCTAATGAGCAAGCTAAGGGTGATGGCGACAGTGGCAAGGAAAAACTCCCTGAGATGGCAAAAGGAAGAAACCTTGAGAGGAACCAGACTCAACAGGGAACCCATCCTCATCTGGGTGATAACAGATAGAAATTATATAACATCATGTGTGTTATGAAGGCGAAAGTTCAATATAACAGAAGTTCTTTAAATCAACATTAAGTCCAGTTCAGCATAGAGCAATTGTTGATCTTGGTAGGCCAGCTACATAAACACTTCCTTTTTAAGGCCCTGGCAAAAGTCAGGATTCATTTCATCCAGTTCTAGCTGTTAGTGTGTGACAGTCCAGGGTTATATTCAGCTATTTTTTTCCTCCTTCCCCTATAAATGTGAGCAGCTGCTCCTTGAATTATTTCATCTCAGGCGTGTGGTTGAACACTTGGTCTCCACTCTAGAGAAAGTCGGCTGTAGCCCAGTGAAAAGTTTTACATGTGACAAGGCTAAAAAACTGCATTATTTGCTGTTTTAAAAGACTCTTCTGCCTGGCAAAGTATAAGGAAAAGCTGGACATTATTATTGAGAATTTGGGTGAGACATGGGGAGAAGATATTGCGTTGGTGAGGGGTATCAGCTTGATGTTCTGTACAATTGTGTTTTCCTACCATTCATAGGTGTGAGGGCATTACTTCACTAAGCATCTGCTGGTGAATATCCACATGTACAGTATAAGGTGTGAGTGAGATTGGAAAGAGCTGTACATAATCAGTATTCTGGTGAGTGTGAATGTACTGGTGATTGCACTAGAGACTGTGAAAATATTCTGGAGTTCCTTTCACAGTGATTCATTTATAAGCCACATTCTGAAAGATTACTTAAATATTGTTGTTGCATTACTTCACATAAATTAATCAAAACTAATAAAAAAGTGAACCCCAAAAGCTTGGCATCACAAAAAATATATCCTGGACGACTGTGATATTGATACTGAAATATAGATAGTAAAATTTCATTTATGCACTGCTTAGCCACAAAAAAAATTATAAGAGGGTCAAATTATTTGCATGCATTGTAACTGTTTTGATACAATTAGAATTTTACCCTTTCCTTACCATAAGGGGACGCTAAGATATCATTTTCTACTTTTTTGCAAAATCCACACATGGATTTTTATTTATTTATTTTTGTTTCCATCAAGGTTGAAAGGTGCTCGTATTCTGTTACAAGTTATAAAGACATTGTAAATTTACATTTCATTATAGGTTTAGAAATCTGGGATAGAATTAGAATAATAAAAATGTATAAGTATCAGAAATCGATAGTGTTCAAAATGTTCTTTAATTCTTAATTTCCATTCTATTTATTATATGTCTGTATTGTTTATTTCAAGCTGTGATGAGTTTTATCTGGTCTCTACAGGGTTGTCTAAATCTGCTAGTCTGAGATTGATTGGATCGGTCTTCTCTCACATACCTAGGGAAATTGTACTATTTTACTCATTACATTTAACTACTGTTAAGGAAACATCATACATCACTCTTGTAAATTATTTCTCCCGGTTTTCAGGTGTGCAACATTAGTTTATATATTGCTTTCTTTACAGGCATGCAGATATTCTAAATTTTGTACATAAAAATGCAAACATTTACGATATGCTCTTATCCAGAGCGACTTACATTTTTATCTCATTACACATCCGAGCAGTTGAGGGTTAAGGGCCTTGCTCAAGGGCCCAACAGTGGCAACTTGGTGGTTGTGGGGTTTTTGTACCTGGGATCTTTCGAACCATAGTCCAATGCCTTAACCACTGAGCTACCCCTGGGCCAAACATGATATACTGTATATACATACACATGTGTACTAAAGATATTATGGTGGCTAAGACATTTGCATAGTACTCCATGTGTGTTTGTACTGTATGTGTATGTATACAGTGCTGTAAAGTATTTGACCCTTTCTGGATCCCTCCCACTCCACGTATTTGTCACACTTAAATATTTAGATCATCAGACAAATTTTCATATCACACAAATGTAACTCGGGTAAATAAAAAAATGCTGTTTTAAAATAATGAAACTTGACCTAATAACTGGTCTGCAACCCTTGTGCCACAAATTTGCAAAAAAATAAGATTAAAACTATTCACTTTTAAAACACAAAGAGCCACAAAGAGCTGCTCCGGTGTGTTTCTACCACCGGAGCAGCTCTAGCGCCTCCGCAGAACCTCTGGGAATGTGCGCGTGGCTGTGATATCTTCAGTACTCTGGCTGTGCCCTCGTGTCTATAATGTTGTGTTAATATTCAGTACAAAGGCCAAACCCAGAGTATTATATTGTTTAATTGAACATGAGGTTTAAAGTGATTTGGTTAATTCTGAGCACATTCACATTATCAAAAGACATGTTTTTTCTATTAAATATGATGAGAGAATAATATAGAAAAGTGTAATTGAAATTAATATAGTGCATCAACTCATGGTTATTCATTCATTCAGTTTTAGCCACAAAGGTGCGGAAAGTTGTGGGACCTTTTTAAGCCTTAAATATTTTTGGTAAAAAAAAACACAAAATCACAATTTGATACAGGTTGTTCCGTTCTAGGCGAATGTTCGTAAGTCAGACAAAGTAAGTCTTGTATGCTTTTACATGAATATATATATATACCAACATAAATAAACAAAACCCTTTTTTTTATAAAAACAAAAGTTTCATGAATGAATGAAAAAATCAATTCGATTTTTTTTTGTGAATAATTTACATAAAATATAACAAATTCTGCATTCTACAAAACATTACATTTAAGATGTTTTCTAAAATGTTTACCTTATCATTTTATGTAAAACACTGATTTCTATACTAAGGTAGGTAACAGTTAGTAATAGTTAAACCAAATAATGTATGAAACACTACACTTGCATAAATTCCATCATCCTCATAGTCATTGTACACTGCACATCCTTTTATATTGGCATTAATATTGATGTTGTTATCTGAGTCTTCTGAATCTTTCCTCTTTTGGTGAATTGTATCAGCATTTTCATATCTCTGTCTCAGACTCTCCTTGGGGACTCTCATAAATGTTTCTGGGACCTACAAATTAATTGTAAAAATGCACACAAGCGTGTTGGTTACTTTTTCTCTAGACAAACATATACATTTACAGACTCTTGTTCCAAAACACTCGTAAATCAAAGCGAAATACCCCATAATAAATAATGGACCCGCACTTTACTTAAAAAAAAAAAAAAACTAATGACAGTTGTGTGAGCGACACACTAACGGAATCACTGCTGTAAAGTAAACATAAAACAAATTAACCTGCACTTTACCTTTGAAAAGAAGCGTGACAGAGTAGTGTTTTCATTAGAGTGAGAGAGAGAGAGAGAGAGAGAGAGAGAGAGAGAGAGAGAGAGTGTGTGAGAGAGAGAACGCGAGAGGAGGAGGGGGTGTTTGTGTGAATAAATTGGATCTTTAACCTCTGTAATGAGACTTTCTTTTGCTTTACACAAGTGCTGTGCACACACGCATACAAACACAAAACAAAACGTGCTTTATAGGTGCATATGTGGTCACAGTGTTATAGTAAACTGTACACACGTGCATGGAAGTTAACTATACCAGTATTTTATATCTATAAAAGTATTTTATAATTATACCTGCACCGCAGTAAAATTTTGCACAATAGCCCGACCTTAATGTTGGATATGAATTAATTGAACAGCCACTATAAATAGTCATTCCATCACAATTGTCTAGACATTAAGACAAAAAAAAGCTCAAACTCTCTCCTCTGTCCTGAAGACTTCCCATTTCTAAAAAGGGTACCTCTATACCTCAGACTATTAAAAGTGCTGACACCGGCGACTCCTGTCAGAAATACTAAAAAAAATAAAAGTAAGTGCCCCAGTAAGTACTGCTTTTTAAAATGATATGGTGCATCTGTCAAGTGTCCCCTGTACATGTCTCTGTTAAGATTATTGTTACAACAATTATGCAACAATTATCTTGTGCAAAATAAACATGATATTTGTATCTGCACTCCTGTCAGAATGCTGTTAAAGAAAATTGAGCAGTTTTTTAAAACAATGATTATCTATGAAACTATGATTTTTTTTTTTCTTTACTCACACTGCGTATCCTTCATCTTATTCACATGGTAGTTTTCTCTTTTCTGTGTCTTGACAAAGCAAATGATAACTGGAACTAGGATGAGAAGCAGTCCTGCTATTCCACCAGCACCAATGTAGCGAACCACATTGTTGCTGAGAAAAGTTGCTGAGAGATAAATCATCATGATTAACCTTTTTAAACTTTTAACTGCAAATCCCACACAGAAAAAAAACTGAAAAAAATATATTTTACTGTACCCATCACAGTGATGAACAGGGGTTCAGTAGCAGTAGAGGTAAAGGTGCGTGAAGACACGTTGACTTCATAAGTACAGCTGTAGTTTCCTTGATGGACAAAATCTGCCTCAGGAAAAAGAAAGACAGCTGAGTGGTTAACAGCTGACTGAGTCCTGGTGATGATGGATCCACTGAGCTCCAAGTGGAAGGAACCTCCTGGATACTGAGGTTCAATGGAGCAGATAATGGAGAAGCTGTAGCCCCTGGTCACTTCTGGTCCATCGGCAGCGCTGAAAGATATATTGGGCTGCTGCAAGTTCACTAGAAAACAACAGGTAGGATTTGTTAGGAACATCAATATAAAATCCAGTCCGTGTAAAAAAAAAGAAGAAGAAATTATAGAGCTACACTACAAATAGAGTTCCGAATATTGTGTAGTACTACTGTTCACAGTATAGCATCCTCTCTGCTCTTACGCACAGTGATGGTAATGTGGATACTTATGAATAATGTAAAGGCAAATGTATTTATTTATTTTTTAGATAATACAGTCAAACAGGCTGTAGAGAATTTTAAAAGAACAAAGCTGAATTACTAATAGGTAGTAGTTTTAGGCCACCTATACAACCATCACTGAATAATAGCATAAATGCCTTAGTCTACTGAAAATATGCAATTTATATAAACCATATTTACAGTATTGTATGGGTAATAAATGACAAATATTTAAACAGCCTAAATAAATCAATGACTTCTAAAACTGTTTAGATTAACATTCTCTTTGCTCTTACCCACAGTGATAATAATGGAGCTGCTGCTGGATGATGTAGAGTTACTTTCCCTGTATGTGTAGTCACAGGTGTACTGGCTGTGATGCGATTCATCTACAGTCAAAGTAAATGTTGTTGTAGTCTCTGCAGTTTGCTTCTTTATTAATGTCCCAGTTTTATACAAACTGAAGTCTACAGAGATGCATGTTGGGCTGGGTGTGGAACATCTGAACTGAAGGACTTCTCCAGGTGAGACCACAGAGTTTGGGGAGATCTGAGTCAGTGTGGGACTCTGCAAATCTTAAAATAAAGACATTTTTTTTTTTTAAATCACGTTTTCACGTTTGACTGTATTTTGCTACAACAAATAATAACTTACTTAAGCACACGGCTCCAGCATCTTTATCATGTCCACAGTTCTCTACTCCAAATCCTCTGTGTGAGCACTGATCTATGTAGCTCTCAGTCCCATTACACCGAACATCGTCCAACCAGGTTGGTTCACTTCCCTGACCAAAGCGGGCATTATGAGGAGCGCTGACTGCTTTACCACATCCAAGCTGTCGACACACCACCTCTGCATCCTTTAAGTCCCAGTCATCATCACACACTGTTCCCCACTGGGCTTTGTGCTGGATCTCCACTCGACCACAACAGTTACTGTGACCATTCACCAGTCTGATCTGGTTATGAGCTTAATTTATTACATGAAAAAGATTTTTTTTTAAAACTTAGTCAATTTTTTTAGTAGGTTTGCTTCTGAGTTGTAAAGTAGAGTAACACTAGAGGTAAAACTAAAAACAGACTTTTTTTAAGTAAAATACTGGGTTACTAATAGGTAATACTTGTGCCGCATCTATTGAAACATCACTTACACTACTTAAGTATGCTATTTATAAAACTTATACAGTGGGGCAAAAATTATTTAGTCAGTCACCAATTTTGCAATTTTTTCCACATAAAAGGATGAGAGAGGTCCGTAATTTTCATCATAGGTATACCTCATCTATATGAGACAAAATAAGTAATTTGCAAAAGTTGCAAATCATGGTGGAAAATAAGCATTTGGTCAATAACAGAATTTCATCTTAATACTTTGCTAGATACCCTTTGTTGGCAATGACAGAGGTCTAACGTTTTCTGTTAGTCTTCACAACGTTTTCACACACTGTTGCTGGTATTTTGTCCCATTCCTCCAAGCAGATCTCCTCTAGTGCAGTGATTTTTTGGGGCTGTCGCTGGGAAACACAGACTTTCAACTCCCTCCAAAGGTTTTCTATGGGGTTGAGATCTGGAGGCCACTCTGGGACCTTGAAATGCTTCTTACGAAGCCACTCTTTATGCTGAAAGACCCAGCCATGTTTTATCTTTAGTGACCTTGCTGATGGAAGGAGGTTTACACTCAAACTCTCACGATACATGGCCCCATTCATCCTTTCCTTTACATGAATCAGTCATCCTGGTCCCCTTGCAGAAAAACAGCCCCAAAGCATGATGTTTCCACACCCATGCTTCACAGTAAGTATGGTGTTCTTTGGATGCAACTCAGCATTCTTTCTCCTCCAAACATGAGAAGCAGAGTTTTTGCCAAAAAGTCCTATTTCGGTTTCATCTGACCATATGACATTGCTCCAATCCTCTTCTGGATCATCCAAATGCTCTCTAGCAAACTTCAGATAGGCCTGTTCATGTAGTGGCTTAAGCAGGGGGACACGTCTGGCACTGCAGGATTTAAGTCCCTGGTGGCGCAGTGTGTTACTAATTGTACACTTTGTTACTTTGGTCCCAGCTCACTGCAGGTCATTCACTTGGTCCCCCTATAATAGATTTCTATTATAAATGATTTTAGATGATTATAATGATTTCTATTTTCTAATAATTTTTCCCACAGTTGATTTCTTCACACCAAGCTGCTTACCTATTGCAGATTAATTCTTCCCAGCCTGGTGCGGGTCTACAATTTTGTTTCTGGTGTCCTTTGACAGCTCTTTGGTCTTGGCCATAGTAGAGTTTTGAGGTTGTGGACAGGTGTCTTTTATACTGATAAGTTCAGATAACTGAACAGATGCCATTAATAGAGGTAACGAGTGGAGGACAGGGGAGCCTCTTAAAGAAGTTACAGGTCTGTGAGAGCCAGAAATCTTGCTTGTTTGTAGGTGACCATATACTTATTTTACAGAGGAATTTATCAATTAATTCATTTAAAAGATTTTCTGTTTTTTAATTTTTATTTTGTCTCTCATAGTTGAGGTACACCTATGATTTAAATTACAGGCCTCTCTTATCTTTTTAAGTGTGAGAACTTGCACAATTGGTGGCTGACTAAAAACTTTTTTGCGCAACTATATATACAGGTGCATCCCAGTAAATTAGAATATTATCGAATAGTTGATTCATTTAATAATTCTATCTAAAATTAAAACTCATATTATATGGATTTATTATACTGATATATTTGGACTGATATATTTTAAGGGTTTCTTTTTTTTATTATTTTCATGATTATGGCTTAAATTTAATGAAAATCCAAAATTTGGTATTTAGATTTTTTATATAAATTGCCAGGGTTACCCCCTAGAGGGCGCCTAGCACCCAAAGACTCTTTTATGTTTTAGTTAAAGAGGGAACTACATGTCCCAAAATGCACCTCGGTCAGGTGATGGCTTCCACCTCGGCTCACCTGAACCGAGGTAATTTATAAGTTTAATTAATTAGAATATAAATAACCTGTTTAAGTTCAGTTTGGTTGTCTGGCATTTGTTATTGCTGCTGTTGTGCTCAAGTTTTTGTTGTGCTCAAAGTCAAGTGTTTTGTTTCAGTTTAGTTTTAAGTTTCATCAAAATGCCAGACCTAGCAGAGGTTTCTCCCCTGGGTGTTTTTGTGGGGAAGCTGTGACGATTATCCCGGAGCGAGCTAACTTTGGGAGCGGTCGGCTGGCCACTCGGCGTAACTTCGAGGAGCGGGCATAAGCAAGAGGAGCGGAATCCTGCAAAACGTGCAGGAGACAGACTGGAATAAATGAGCGAGAGATGCAGCAGAGCTGGGTAGGTGAACAGACAAAGAATGTTAATATGTTCTGTGCTGAAGAAAATCCAAAGTGCATACAAGGCCTGCGGGAGCAGGTGGAACAGCTCCAAAGACTGCTCGACCAGCTTAACCTTTCAGACAGCCACACCACGCGCTCTGATCCAAGCCACACCACGCGCATCTCCATTCAAGATGGCGGCATGGCAGTAGCACGCAGCGGCCACTCCGGAGCCAAAATGGTGCTACGTTGTTTACGTTTTGTGTGTAGCACGTTTATTTTACTCTGTGTATGGATATCGTCGCTACTGGTGTCTGTACATACAATCACCAGACACTTTTGTACATAAATAACCCAGTTAATGACATCCACAATGAGCTGCGGGAAAAGCTACGCAACCTTGGCTTGCTGCACGAACCAGGCCTCGAAGCCTCAGCATTGCCTGATGCTGGCAGCCAGAGAAGGGGACATCGGAAGCGGTGCGAGAGGAAGCGGAAGTGTGGCAAGCGGGCGGGAGTCTGTGCTAGGCTAAAAACAAACTCTAGCCGGCCAGCTCTCCCGTCCATCATCTTATCCAATGTCTGCTCCCTGTACAATAAATTGGACTACATCTGACTCCAGCAGGCTACACAGCGTGAGGTTAGAGACTGCTGTGTCTTTGTGTTATATAAAAAAACAAACAAAAAAAAACTACAGACTGCTGGACCAGACAACATCCCAGGCAGGGTGCTCAGAGAATGTGCAGACCAGCTGGCAGATGTTCTCACCGACATCTTTAACATCTCTCTGAGCAGCGCGTCGTTCTTACGTGCTTTAAGGCCACCACCATTGTACCCGTGCCCAAGAAGTTTTCTGTGTCCTGTCTCAATGACTACCGCCCCGTTGCACTTACACAAAAAACAACTAAACCGTCATTGTTGCCTCTGCATTTATGCCTCACCGACACATACAACCCCTACGTGACAAAAATATGTGCACTTACACCCACCATCATGAAGTGCATCGAGCGGCTCGTCATGAGACACATCAAGACCCTGCTGCCTCCCTCACTGGACCCACTGCAATTTGCGTACCGTCCTAACCGCTCAACGTACGACGGCATTTCCACTACACTCCATCTTGCCCTCACACACTTGGACAAGAAGGATACATACGTTCGAATGCTGTACATAGATTTCAGCTCAGCATTTAACCCTATCTTCCCCCAACAACTGATCGGGAAGTTTAGCCTGTTGGGCCTGAACACCTCCCTCTGCAACTGGATCCTGGACTTTCTGACTGGAAGGCCTCAGTCAGTACGGATTGGGAACTGCAGCACCACCACACTGAGCACTGGGGCCCCACAAGTCTGTGTGCTCAGTCCCCTGCTGTTCACACTGCTGACTCACAACTGTGTAGCAACACACAGTTCGAACCACATCATTAAGTTCGCTGATGACACGACCATGGTGGGTCTCATTAGCAATAACGACGAGCCAGCGTACAGAGAGGAAGTGCAGAGGCTAACGGACTGGTGTAAAGACAACAACCTGTCTCTGAATGTTGACAAGACAAAGGAGATGGTTTTTGACTTCAGAAGGACAAGAGGCGACCATTCTTCGCTGAGCATCAACGGCTCCTCTGTGTAGATCGTTGAAAGCACCAAATTCCTGGGTGTCCACCTAGAGAAGGTCCCTCAACACCAGCTCCCTACACAAGAAAGCCCAACAGCGTCTCTTCTTTCTGAGAAGACTGAGCTTAAAACACAGCGTCTCTTCTTTCTGAGAAGGCCCAGCTTAAACCACCGATCCTGACCACCTTCTATAGAGGAACTATCGAGAGCATCCTGAGTGGCTGCATCCCTGTCTGGTTTGGGAATTGGGCCATATCGGACCGCAAAACCCTACAGCGGATAGTGAGGACAGCGGAGAAGATCATCGGGGTCTCTCTCCCCTCTATTGAAGACATCTCCACCACACGCTGCATCCGCAAAGCCACCAGCATTGTGGCTGATCGGACACACCCCTCTCACACACACTTCACACTTCTGCCATCTGGAAAAAGGTACCGAAGCATTCGGGCACACACATCCAGACTGTGCAACAGCTTTTTTCCACAAGCCATCCGTCTCCTCAACAAAAAGGGACTGGACTGATAAACACAAACACACACACACACACAAACATTATCACACAGCTTAACTCAACTACCTCAAAATATTGGGACTGGACTGACTAATCAACACAAGTGCAGACACACTGACCTACACCACCAAATTATCGTACACACCAACCTGTAAATGCTTCACTGTTTACCTCTTTTGCACAATGATCCTTACTGGACTACTTTTTGCACTAATTCCTCAATTCTTGCTCCTGTTTTAAGGAATGTTTATGTTTACCCACTACCTCTACACCATATTTTATGTTCTGTTATGTCGTGGTTGCGCACTGTCACTTTGTTGTTGCTCTTGTTTGCACATTTGCACGTGCACTTTATGTTGTCTATAAAAATGTTATACTTAGCTAGTTAGTTTTTGTTAATTTATGTTGTAATTTATGTTAGGTCTCTCTGTCTTGTCTCTGCTAGCCAGCTAACTAGGCCTCTTGGTTAGCTAGTTTAGTGTCTATGTTAATTTATGTTGTAAATTTATGTTGCATGTAGCACCTTGGTCCTGGAGGAACGTTGTTTCGTTTCACTGTGTACTGATTGTATATGGTGGTAATGACAATAAAGCCTACTTGAACTTGAACTTATTAAAGATCTGATAAAAGATAGACAGTGTGCTTTTTGTTCTGGCAACAAAATCTTTTATAGGAAGTTAAAATCAATCATTGCCAATAAAATCAAGAATGTGAAGAAACAATATTACCAGCATGAGGTGAAGGAACTGCGATACTCCAAGCCTAAACAATGGTTTAAGTCAGTGAAGACTCTAATAGGAATAAAAGGAGGTAGGAGT
The DNA here is from genome assembly GCF_024256425.1 of Clarias gariepinus. Taxonomy (NCBI): domain Eukaryota; kingdom Metazoa; phylum Chordata; class Actinopteri; order Siluriformes; family Clariidae; genus Clarias; species Clarias gariepinus. Next base: position 2,784,814 of record NC_071115.1, read on the forward strand.
GACGTGGTGTCTCTCAGGATCGAAACATAATGCAATATGAGTGTGATATTCCGGCCTTGAAGAGTTGGCACCGGTTTTATGTGATACTTTCAACACATGTATCCAACATAACATTTTTCCAAAGCTATGGAAGGAGGCCATAGTTAAAGCTGTTACCAAAAAAGCAAAGCCTAGTTTTCCAGCAGATTATCGCCAGATCTCACTACTCAGCTGTGTTGGAAAAGTGTTTGAAGGAATTCTGGAGAGTTACTAAGATTGTACCATCGCAACATGGCTTTATGAGAGATAGATCAACTGACACTGCTTTGATTCAAATCCTGCAGGACTGGCATAAAGCACTTAACAGCTCCCCCAAAATGGATATACATGCTGGGGGGGGGGGGGGGGGAATCTACTATCTTTGTGCTGCAAAGAGGGCATGTCTTCCTTGTGATGTTTTGGTGCAAATATAGTTAACTTTTATATGGCCAGTTCTTGAGTATGCTAGACCAGTTTGTGATGGAATACCTAAGGGTCTCTCTGAGGAGTTAGAGAGGATCCAAAAACGATGCTGTCGGATAATACTGTAGGTATTCCAACTTCTACTCTCCCAACATTGAGTGAAAGGCTTGATGAAGCCACCATACATACTTTTACTAAAATACTCAGGGACAGTTCATCGTCGCTGCATTGTTTCCTACCTATGGCTCCAACACCTACATATTCTTTTCGGTGGCACAGTATATTCTCTATACCAAGAGAAACCAAACGTCATGAACTCTCCTTTATTCACCGTGGTTTAAAATTGTATAACACTGTTTCATAGATAATTTACATGTGCTCGATTAGGATGCCTTTTCTGTGTATATGTGTTATTTATTTTATTTTACTTTATTTTAAATTAAGTAACTGATTGTTTGTATGTGGATTGTATAGGCATGTGTATATTTGACACATTTCAAGGTTTTGTACTGCAATACCCTGCCTTGTCAAATTTGAATGAATAACTTCTTGAATGGATGATAAAAATGTGGTGGAAAAATGTGGACAAGCAACAGGGATAACCATAATCTGGGGAGGATTGTAAAACAAAGCCCATTCATGAATTTGGAGGAGATTAACAAGGAGTGGACTGCAGCTGGATTCAGTGCTTTAAGAGCCATGACGTACAGACGTAACCAGGACATGGGCTACATATTTTGCATTTCTGGTCCACTTGGTTTTATCAGGTCGAAGCTGTCCACCAGGAAGTTTTGGTGCACTTCATGCTTTGCTCTGCTGACTAGCTTCATGGAGATGATGATTGTATTTTCCACCAGGACTTGGCACCTGCTCACACTGTCAATAGTACTTATAACTGGTTTAGGTCTATGGTATCCCTGTGATTGATTGGCTAGCAAATTTGTCCACCCTAAACCATATCGAAAATCTGTGTGGTATTCTGAAGAGGAAGATGCGAGACACCAGAACCAACAACGCAGAAGAGCTGAAGACCGCTGCCAGAGTAACCGGGATTTTCACCTGAACAGTGCCAAAGACTTATTGTCTCCATTCCACACTGCACTGCAGGAGTGATTCATGCAAAGGGAACCCCAACCAAGTATCGAGAGCTGTACATGTAAAATTTTTTATTTGTTTTTTTAATCATCTTAAATATTATTTTAGTTTTCTAAGATAAGAAATTTTGGGTTTTCATTAGCTGCAAGCCATAATCTTTAAAATACAACAACTCAAATATATCAGTCTGTTTGTAATAAATCCATATAAGGAATGAGCTTCACTTTTTTAATCAAATTACTAAAATCAAAAAACTTTTTGATGATATTTTATATTACTGAGAGGCACCTGTATGTTATGTTTAATAAATCACAAATATTTGAACAGCCTAAAAAAATTAATGACCGATAACACTGTTAAGATTAACATCCTCTCTGCTCTTACCCACAGTGATGGTAATGGAGCTGCTCCTGGAAGATGTGGAGTTACTTTCCCTGTATGAGTAGTCACAGGTGTACTGGCCCTGATGTGATTCATCTACAGTCAGAGTAAATGTTGTTGTAGTCTCTGCAGTTTGCTTCTTTATTAATGTCCCAGTTTTATACAAACTGAAGTCTACAGAAATGCATGTTGGGCTGGGTGTGGAACATCTGAACTGAAGGACTTCTTCAGGTGTGACCAGAGAATTTGAGGAGATCCGAGTTAGTGTAGGACTCTGCAAATCTTAGAATAAGGACAAATAAAAAAATAAATAAATGTATTTACTTTTGTCTGTATTTTGCTACGACAAATAATAACAACTTACTTAAGCACATGACTCCAGCATCTCTATTATGTCCACAGTTCTCTACCCCAAATCCTCTGTGTGAGCACTGATATAGGTAGCTCTCAGTTCCATTACACCGAACATCATCCAGCCAGGTTGGTTCACTTCCCTGACCAAAGCGGGCATTATGAGGAGCGCTGACTGCTTTACCACATCCAAGCTGTCTACACACCACCTGTGCATCCTTTAAGTCCCAGTCATCATCACACACTGTTCCCCACTGGGTGTTGTGCAGGATCTCCACTCGACCACAGCAGTTACCCGTACCATTCACCAGCCTGATCTGCTTATGAACTTGATTCATTACATTAAAAAAGGAAAAAAGTCTTAGTTTAAACTGTTTTTTTCACAGGTTTGCTCATGAGTTGTAAAGTAGAATAACACTAGAAGTAAAACAAAAACAGCACTAAATTACTGATAGGTAGTAGTTTTGGCCCACCTATTCAACCATCACTGATTAATGGCATAAATGCCTTTGTCTACTGAAATTATGCTATTTACACTATTCACAATAAGTTAGAGATATTGTTAATTACATAAGTGCTTTTCCTATTTGCTCTGAATTTAAAAGAAATAAGTAAAATGTTCTCTTTGATATTACTAATAATGTTTCAGAAGAAACACCATTTTCTTTTTTTTATTTATTACCCCAAAAATTTAGACAATAAAAGGGATAGCCCCAAATAATGTCGGTAGCGGGTGTTTCCACCATTTGCCGCAATGACAGCTTGACAGCGATGTCTCATGCTCCTCACTAGCCTCATGATGTCATTCTTAGGCAATGCGTTTCACTCTTCCACAAGTGCTACACACAGTTCTGCCAGATCACGTGGGGGTGGGGTACGATCATCTAGTCTCCGCTTCAACTGGTCCCAGACGTGCTCTTTGGGGTTCATGTCAGGAGACAATGATGGCCATACCATATGAGGCACTCCAACTTCCTGAAGTCGAGCTGTGACAATTCTTTCACGATGTGGTGGAGCATTATCATCCATGAACAGAAAGTTGGGGGTGTGTTGGCGGAATTGGGGGATGTTGATGGGGGCTATGATGTCTCTGAGGTAAGAACATGCAGTGACTGAGCCATGTACAATAACCAAATCTGTTTTGCGCCGACTGGTGATGCCTTCCCAGACTGTTGCACCTCCTCGACCAAAGCAAACCATGGGGACCATGTTGACAACAGTGTATCGCTCACCTAACGTTTTCCTGTGCAAGGTGACCCAACACTCATCAGTGTACAGAACGGTAGACCACTGCTGCATTGTCCAGGTCACATGGTCTTGTGCCCACTGCAAATGTTCACGGCGGTGTCTTGGTGTCAGTGGAGTCACCTTGCAATGGTCGTCTGGCATTGAAGCCAAAGCTGTGGGTCGGTTGCGAATGGTTTGTTTGTAAACCCTAGTAACCTCGCATCTCGTAAACGGCCCTGCAGCTGTGTGGCAGTTGCATAACGCTGTATGAGTGGATAGGTCCTTAGGTACTGGTCATCCTTGCGGCCTGTCACTCGTGGGGCTCCACTCCTGGGTCTGTCTTGAACTCTGCCAGTAGTTCTGTGTCTTGATGCAAGTCTGCAAATGACACTTTGAGACACACCAGGTTCACGAGCAACATCTGACTGCCTGCCACTGACCCAAAGGCGCGCCATGGCCAGGTGGCGCCGCTTATCCATTAAGTGACATCGTGTGCTAATGGCTGTTTGACTGATGAACTTAGAATGACTTACTGACAATACCAGCTTTTTATACCCACAGAATGTTGAAATTGATGCCACATTGAAAAAGGTTGTCTTTTGGGATCTGTCCCAATATAAGGCACACCTGTACACAATGAGACCACGGAAAACACAAAATGAGGTGTAGCTATCACCCCAATACAATTGCCTCCCTATCCCAAAAATGTCTGAAGTGAAACAAACACAGTATGTATGACATCCACTAAGTCTCTCACAATATGCCTAACTTATTGTGAGTAGTGTATATAAAAATATATTTATAGTATGGGTAATAAATGACATGTAAACAGCCTAAATAAATTAATGACCGATAACACTGTTAAGATTAACATCCTCTTTGCTCTTACCCACAGTGATGGTAATGGAGCTGCTCCTGGAAGATGTAGAGTTACTTTCCCTGTATGAGTAGTCACAGGTGTACTGGCCCTGATGTGATTCATCTACAGTCAGAGTAAATGTTGTTGTAGTCTCTGCAGTTTGCTTCTTTATTAATGTCCCAGTTTTATACAAACTGAAGTCTACAGAGATGCATGTTGGGCTGGGTGTGGAACATCTGAACTGAAGGACTTCTCCAGGTGAGACCACAGAGTTTGGGGAGATCCGAGTCAGTGTGGGACTCTGTAAATCTTAGAGTAAAGAAGTATATTTTATTATTTTGTACATCTATTCGCTTTAAACTGTTTTGCTACAACAAATAATAACTTACTTAGGCAAACAACTCCAGCATCTTCCCCATGTCCACAGTTCTCTACTCCAAATCCTCCATGTAAGCACTGATCTATGTAGCTCTCAGTTCCATTACATCGAACATTATCCAGCCAGGTTGGTTCACTTCCCTGACCAAAGCGGGCACTATGAGGAGCGCTGACTGCTTTACCACATCCAAGCTGTCTACACACCACCTCTGCATCCTTTAAGTCCCAGTCATCATCACACACTGTTCCCCACTGGGCTTTGTGCTGGATCTCCACTCGACCACAGCAGTTACTGTGACCATTCACCAGTCTGATCTGGTTATGAGCTTGATTTATTACATGAAAAAGATTTTTTTTTAAAGCTTAGTCCTTTTTTTTGTAGGTTTGCTTATGAGTTGAAAAGTAACACTAGAGGTAAAACTTAAAAAAAAGACTATATTTTTTTTTAAGTAACACTGGGTTACTAATAATATATACTGAACAAAAATATAAACGCAACACTTTTGTTTTTGCTCCCATTTTTAATGACAGGAACTCAAAGATCTGAAACATTTTCTACATAAACAAAATAACCATATCTTTCAAATATTGTTCACAAATCTGTCAAAATCCGTTACGATGAAGAACTGGAGTCAAGTCGAGACACCAATTAGGACGACGAGCATGCAAATGAGCTTCCCTGAGACTGTTTCTGACAGTTTGTGCAGAAATTCTTTGGTTATGCAATCCGATTGTTTCAGCAGCTGTCCGAGTGGCTGGTCTCAGACCATCATGGAGGTGAACATGCTGAATGTGGAGGTCCTAGGCTGGTGTGGTTACACGTGGTCTGCGGTTGTGAGGCTGGTTGGATGTACTGCCAAATTCTCTGAAACACCTTTGGAGACGGCTTATGGTAGAGAAATCAACCTTCAATTCACGAGCAACAGCTCTGGTGGACATTCCTGCTGTCAGCATGCCAATTGCACGCTCCCTCAAAACTTGCGACATCTGTGGCATTGTGCTGTGTGATTCAACTGAACCTTTCAAAGTGGCCTTTTACAGGTGGCCAGTCTAAGGCACACCTGTGCAATAATCATGCTGTCTAATCAGCATCTTGATATGGCACACCTGTGAGGTGGGATGGATTATCTCGGCAAAGGAGAAGTGCTCACTATCACAGATTTTGACAGATTTGTGAACAATATTTGAAAGATATGGTTATTTTGTGTATGTAGAAAATGTTTTAGATCTTTGAGTTCATCTCATAAAAAATGGGAGCAAAAACAAAAGTGTTGCGTTTATATTTTTGTTCAGTATAGTTACTAAAGACTTACAGGAAACGTTTGACCTCTGTCATTGCCAACAAAGGGTATATAGCAAAGTATTAAGATGAAATTCTGTTATTGACCAAATGCTTATTTTTCACCATAATTTGCAAATTTCTTATTTTGTCTCTCATAGATGAAATATACCTATGATGAAAATAAAAGGCCTCTCTCATCTTTTTATGGGTGAGAACTTGTACAATTGATGGCTGACTAAAAACTTTTTTGTGCCACTGTATATACAGGTGCATCTCAGTAAATTAGAATATTATCGAAAAGTTGATTCATTTAATAATCCTATCTAAAATTAGAACTCATATTATATGGATTTATTACACAAAGACTGATATAATTTAAAGGGATCATCCAGAAACATTTTTCATTAAATGTTAATATGATTCTTTAGGGTCCTAATGAAAAGTTTGTAATATATTTAATAAAAAATTCTCAATGGTTGTGTAAAAAAACCACTACTTTTAACTGGTAAAAACTAGCTCTGTTCTCAGCAACCTATTTCAGTACATGTTCCTTTAAATGCTTATGATCTCTGCTGAGCCCGCCCCCCCCAGTTCTCTGGGGCGTGTCTTCACAACACACGTGGGGTATAGCCACGGGAGTGTAGTCCAGTGCGGGCAATGCTTTGGACTGCATTACCCACAAATCATTGTCCACAACGCAGTGCTTTGTGGGTAATGCAGTCCAAACTGGAAAACGCTGGAATATAGAGCCTGAGCCTGTTTTCTTTAGTCGTTTTTGGTTTGATTTAAGTACGGAACCTACGCGGAAGTTTGTAATATCGCCTGACAACGCAGAAATTAAAAGAATGGACATGCATCGACTCGATTTGTCTTTCTCATCACTGCATGGGCATGAATTAACGGGCTGTTACGCTGCCGCGAGCAACAACAACATAAGCGGAGAAGCTTACTGAGAAAGATACAAACGCGATGTGTTTACATGACTTCTTAATCTTCGACAGACATCGTTATAAACCATCTAACGTTACAAAGGTAAGCATAATATAGTTTTCCGACTACGTACACAGTTTGCAAATAGACAGTCACCTTAATGCATTGTTTATTATAAACGGGCGATTAGGGATTATATAGAGACGGATGTACATAGAGAAGAAGCCATAACCATGTTCTATGAGAGTATAAGTTAACTTACACTCCGCATTCATCGTGATTATTAGAAAAGGCGATCTGCAAAGATTCATAGAAAAAGAAATTACTCACTGAGCCTGGTGAAGATGAAGCAGGAACACGAAGCGTTAGTACAGATCCATTTCTTAGGAGCAGCTTCCTAGCAAAACCTGCTTTACAGAGGTGTGGACTCGAGTCATGTGACTTGGACTCGAGTCATGAATTTGATGACTTTAGACTCGACTTGACAAAATATAAAAATACTTGCAACTCGACTTGGACTTTAACATAAATAACTCGGACTTTCACTTGGACTTGCGCCTATTGACTTGTAAAGACTCGCTACTTCCCATAAAAAGCCCAAAGATAAAAAGTACGTTAACACGGTCCGCTTTATCTCTGTTTATGTGTCTGTGCGAGTGTGTGTGACAGAGCGCATGCGCGCATTCGGCACGACATCCAATCAAAGTACCGTAGATTCTTTTGATTCGACAGCGTCCAACACGTGACAACAACGTGAACGCGCCAGGTCGCGAAATGATACCGAAGGTAGCTTCGTTTTGCTATAAAAAATTGCCTATATGCGCGGACCACTGAGCTTCTACGGAACGCGGTAAAGGCCAAAAAGGAAATTGTTAGCGTTTTTTAATCCTCTGACGAACTCTAGCCATCAGAATACACTGGTATACACTACCCATGATTTGCTGATTTCTTTCATATGCAGTTTGGGTTTATTCAAATAATGTGACCTAGTGAATTGACATCAGACGGAAAAAATGCTAATTATCTTGCATAATAATAATAATAATAATTATTATTATTATTATTATTATTATATAATATTTAATTATTATAATACTTATTATTATTAATGTTATAATATATGATATTTAATTATAATAATATAATAATAATAATAATTATTATTATTAATGTCTTGAGACTGTATCTGACAGGTCTCTATTTTGGCATTATGGTTTTGCTGAAAAGGCATTTTTGATATGAAATATCAGACAAAACACTGACATGTTTACAGCCTACAAGTGACTCAGCCGAGGTTCATCATTCTAAATATGTCCAAGATAACAAGGGAAACACATCCTGTTGGCTAGAGTTTGTCAGGGATTAAAAAACACTAACTGTCCTTTTTATTCTTTACCGCGCTCCGTAGAATCTCAGTGGTCCGCGCATAACCCTTCGCGGGTGAGCCTTCTCCTAAATACGCGTTCCCTGTGCCCTTTTCACGGGGGTGGGGCTAAAAAAACGCATCCTGATGGGGGAACCAACTTCGACACAGCACCGGATTGTTTGTATGAGGTAGCCTACGTGAGTGTATCACACAAGGTAGGGAGCAAAGTTCTTTAATGTTATGTGAAGAAAACAACGTTATTGTTTGTATGAAGTAGCCTACTTCATTGAGAATATGTGCTACCATTTTACATTGCTACTAGCATTTACTAACATTTTTATGTATCTGAGCAATGTTCTTTCATAAAAAAGGTTTGTTTAATAAATACAGATCTTACAACCATACATAATCTGTATACATTTTATTTTTCTGCTAAAAAGACTTGAAAAGACTCGAAAGTCAAACCATAGGACTTTGGACTTGACTTGAGACTTGTTGGCTTTGACTTGGGACTTGACTCGGGACTTGCCTGTCTTGACTCGGGACTTGCCTGTTTTGACTCGGGACTTGACTCGGGACTTGAGGGCAATGAATTGAGACTTACTTGTGACTTGCCAAACAATGACTTTGTCCCACTCTGCTGCTTTATATTGACCCGCGTTTATAAAGCAGTCTGGTGAAAAATGATTATCGCAAACATGAACGCATTTAGGTAAATCGGCGGGGACGTTAGCTTTAAAAACTAAATTCAGCCACTGCGTCCTCAGCGGCTCAGATGTCGGTAGTGAATGACGACTGCTGTGTTCACTATTACACCCAACAACTGTACAACACACTCGCTTAGGCGACATTTTGCTCCAGCGGTGAAAAACAATGGCCGACAGCTTCTTCTCACTCGGGGCGGGTCTTTACTAAAACACTAGTGTCAATCAACTAGTGTAGGAGCGGCCTCTTGCGGTGTGGCGTCACATCGACAGGCATTTGCGATTGGCCTGATTTCAGAAGGGGCATGTTATTGTAATAAATGAAAAGAAAACCACTTGGCGGCTCTTTATCATCGTAGAGTGGTTGTGTACGCACTCTCCTAACACACAGTTCAGTCCAAACAGCTTAAAAAAGTGCATGTACTGTAGGCCTGTATGACCCCTTTAAGGAATGAATTTGGAGGAGATTAACAAGGAGTGGACTGCAGCTGGATTCAGTGCTTTAAGAACCACGACGTACAGACTTAACCAGGACATGGGCCACATATTTTGCATTCCTGGTCCACTTGGTTTTATCAGGTCGAAGCTGTCCACCAGAAAGTTTTAGTCCACTTCATGCTTTGCTCTGCTGACTAGCTTCATGGAGATGACAATTTTATTTTCCAGCAGGACTTGGCACCTGCTCACACTGTCAAAAGTACTAATAACTGGTTTAGGTCAATGGTATCCCTGTGATTGATTAGCCAGCAAATTTGTCCACCCTAAACCCTATTGAGAATCTGTGTGGACACCAGAACCAACAACGCAGAAGAGCTGAAGACCGCTGCCAGAGTAACCTGGATTTTCGACTCAACAGTGCCAAAGACTTATTGTCTCCATTCCACACTGCACTGCAGGAGTGATTCATGCAAAGGGAACCCCAACCAAGTATCGAGAGCTGTACATGTAAAAAATTTTATTATTATTTTTTTTTAATCATCTTAAATATTATTTTGATTTTCTAAGATAAGAAATTTTGGGTTTTCATTAGCTGCAAGCCATAATCTTTAAAATAAAAATAAATATATCAGAATATATCAGTCTGTTTGTAATAAATCCATATGAGGAATGAGCTTCACTTTTTTAATCAAATTACTAAAATCAAAAAACTTTTTGATGATATTTTATATTACTGAGAGGCACCTGTATGTTATGGGTAATAAATCACAAATATTTGAACAGCCTAAAAAAATTAATGACCGATAACACTGTTAAGATTAACATCCTCTCTGCTCTTACCCACAGTGATGCTAATGGAGCTGCTCCTGGAAGATGTAGAGTTACTTTCCCTGTATGAGTAGTCACAGGCGTACTGGCCCTGATGTGATTCATCTACAGTCAGAGTAAATGTTGTTGTAGTCTCTGCTGTTTGCTTCTTTATTAATGTCCCAGTTTTATACAAACTGAAGTCTACAGAAATGCATGTTGGGCTGGGTGTGGAACATCTGAACTGAAGGACTTCTCCAGGTGAGACCACAGAATTTGAGGAGATCCAAGTCAGTGTAGGACTCTGCAAATCTTAGAATAAGGACAAATACAAAAATAAATAAATGTATTTACTTTTGTCTGTATTTTGCTACGACAAATAATAACAACTTACTTAAGCACACGACTCCAGCATCTCTATCATGTCCACAGTTCTCTACCCCAAATCCTCTGTGTGAGCACTGATATAGGTAGCTCTCAGTTCCATTACACCGAACATCATCCAGCCAGGTTGGTTCACTTCCCTGACCAAAGCGGGCATTATGAGGAGCGCTGACTGCTTTACCACATCCAAGCTGTCTACACACCACCTCTGCATCCTTTAAGTCCCAGTCATCATCACACACTGTTCCCCACTGGGTGTTGTGCAGGATCTCCACTCGACCACAGCAGTTACCCGTACCATTCACCAGCCTGATCTGCTTATGAACTTGATTGATTACATTAAAAAAGAAAAAAAAATCTTAGACTGTTTTTTTTTCACAGGTTTGCTCATGAGTTGTAAAGTAGAATAACACAAGAAGTAAAACAAAAACCAGGCTGTAGACAATTGTAACAGTACAGCACTAAATTTCTGATAGGTAGTAGTTTTTGCCCACCTATTCATTAAATTATGCTATTTACATTACTCACAATAAGTTAGGGATATTGTTATTTTCATGAGTGCTTTTCCTATTTGCTCTGAATTTGAAAGAAATAAGTAAAAAGTTCCCTTTGATATTACTCATAATGTATTAGAAGAAACACCATTTTCATTAGTTTATTATTTATTACCACCAAAAATTGGACAATAAAAGGGATGTTTCCACCATTTGCTGCAATGTCAGCTTGACAGCGACGTCCCATGCTCCTCACTAGCCTCATGATGTTGTTCTGAGGCAATGCGTTCCACTCTTCCACAAGTGCTACCCCCACATCACCTGGCAGAACTGCGTGTGGGGTACGATCATCCAGTCTCTGCTTCAACTGGTCCCAGACGTGCTCTTTGGGTTCAGGTCAGGGGACATTGATGGCCATACCATATGAGGCACTCCAACTTCCTGAAGTCGAGCTGTGACAATTCTTTCACGATGTGGTGGAGCATTATCATCCATGAACAGAAAGTTGAGCGGGTGTTGGCGCAATTGGGGGATGTTGATGGGGCCTATGATGTCTCTGAGGTAAGAACATGCAGTGACTGAGCCATGGACAGTAACCAAATCTGTTTTGCCCCGATTGGTGATGCCTTTCCAGACTGTTTCACCTTCTCCACCAAAGCAAACCATGGGGACCATGTTGACAACAGCGTATCGCTCACCTAGCGTTTTCCTGTGCAAGGTGACCCAACACTCATCAGTGTACAGAACGATAGACCACAGCTGCATTGTCCAAGTCATATGGTCTTGTGCCCACTGCAAATGTTCACGGCGGTGTCTTGGTGTCAGTGGAATCACCTTGCAATGGTCGTCTGGCATTCAAGCCAAAGCTGTGGGTCAGTTGCGAATGGTTTGTTTGTAAACCCTAGTAACCTCGCATCTCGTAAACGGCCCTGCAGCTGTGTGGCAGTTGCATAACGCTGTATGAGTGGATAGGTCCTTAGGTACTGGTCATCCTTGCGGCCTGTCACTCGTGGGGCTCCACTCCTGGGTCTGTCTTGAACTCTGCCAGTAGTTCTGTGTCTTGATGCAAGTCTGCAAATGACACTTTGAGACACACCAGGTTCACGAGCAACATCTGACTGCCTGCCACTGACCCAAAGGCGCGCCATGGCCAGGTGGCGCCGCTTATCCATTAAGTGACATCGTGTGCTAATGGCTGTTTGACTGATGAACTTAGAATGAATTACTGACAATACCAGCTTTTTATACCCACAGAATGTTGAAATTGATGCCACATTGAAAAAGGTTGTCTTTTGGGATCGGCCCCAATATAAGGCACACCTGTACACAATGAGACCATGGAAAACACAAAATAAAGTGTGTCTATTACCCCAATACAATTGCCTCCCTATCCCAAAAATGTCTGAAGTGAAACAAACACAGTATGTATGACATCCACTAAGTCTCTCACAATATGCCTAACTAATTGTGAGTAGTGTATATAAAAATATATTTATAGTATGGGTAATAAATGACATGTAAACAGCCTAAATAAATTAATGACCGATAACACTGTTAAGATTAACATCCTCTTTGCTCTTACCCACAGTGATGGTAATGGAGCTGCTCCTGGAAGATGTAGAGTTACTTTCCCTGTATGAATAGTCACAGGTGTACTGGCCCTGATGTGATTCATCTACAGTCAGAGTAAATGTTGTTGTAGTCTCTGCAGTTTGCTTCTTTATTAATGTCCCAGTTTTATACAAACTGAAGTCTACAGAGATGCATGTTGGGCTGGGTGTGGAACATCTGAACTGAAGGACTTCTCCATGTGAGACCACAGAGTTTGGGGAGATCCGAGTCAGTGTGGGACTCTGTAAATCTTAGAGTAAAGAAGTATATTTTATTATTTTGTACATCTATTCGCTTTAAACTGTTTTGCTACAACAAATATTAACTTACTCAGGCAAACAACTCCAGCATCTTCCCCATGTCCACAGTTCTCTACTCCAAATCCTCCATGTAAGCACTGATCTATGTAGCTCTCAGTTCCATTACATCGAACATTATCCAGCCAGGTTGGTTCACTTCCCTGACCAAAGCGGGCATTATGAGGAGCGCTGACTGCTTTACCACATCCAAGCTGTCTACACACCACCTCTGCATCCTTTAAGTCCCAGTCATCATCACACACTGTTCCCCACTGGGCTTTGTGCTGGATCTCCACTCGACCACAGCAGTTACTGTGACCATTCACCAGCCTGATCTGGTTATGAGCTTGATTTATTACATGAAAAAGATTTTTTTTTAAAGCTTAGTCCTTTTTTTTTGTAGGTTTGCTTATGAGTTGAAAAGTAACACTAGAGGTAAAACTTAAAAAAAAGACTAGATTTTTTTTTAAGTAACACTGGGTTACTAATAATATATACTGAACAAAAATATAAACGCAACACTTTTGTTTTTGCTCCCATTTTTAATGACAGGAACTCAAAGATCTGAAACATTTTCTACATAAACAAAATAACCATATCTTTCAAATATTGTTCACAAATCTGTCAAAATCCGTTACGATAAAGAACTGGAGTCAAGTCGAGACCCCAATTAGGACGACGAGCATGCAAATGAGCTTCCCTGAGACTGTTTCTGACAGTTTGTGCAGAAATTCTTTGGTTATGCAATCCGATTGTTTCAGCAGCTGTCCGAGTGGCTGGTCTCAGACCACCATGGAGGTGAACATGCTGAATGTGGAGGTCCTAGGCTGGTGTGGTTACACGTAGTCTGCGGTTGTGAGGCTGGTTGGATGTACTGCCAAATTCTCTGAAACACCTTTGGAGACGGCTTATGGTAGAGAAATCAACCTTCAATTCACGAGCAACAGCTCTGGTGGACATTCCTGCTGTCAGCATGCCAATTGCACGCTCCCTCAAAACTTGCGACATCTGTGGCATTGTGCTGTGTGATTCAACTGAACCTTTCAAAGTGGCCTTTTACAGGTGGCCAGTCTAAGGCACACCTGTGCAATAATCATGCTGTCTAATCAGCATCTTGATATGGCACACCTGTGAGGTGGGATGGATTATCTCGGCAAAGGAGAAGTGCTCACTATCACAGATTTTGACAGATTTGTGAACAATATTTGAAAGATATGGTTATTTTGTGTATGTAGAAAATGTTTCAGATCTTTGAGTTCATCTCATAAAAAATGGGAGCAAAAACAAAAGTGTTGCGTTTATATTTTTGTTCAGTATAGTTACTAAAGACCTACAGGAAACGTTTGACCTCTGTCATTGCCAACAAAGGGTATATAGCAAAGTATTAAGATGAAATTCTGTTATTGACCAAATGCTTATTTTTCACCATAATTTGCAAATTTCTTATTTTGTCTCTCATAGATGAAATATACCTATGATGAAAATAACAGGCCTCTCTCATCTTTTTAAGGGTGAGAACTTGTACAATTGATGGCTGACTAAAAACTTTTTTGTGCCACTGTATATACAGGTGCATCTCAGTAAATTAGAATATTATCGAAAAGTTGATTCATTTAATAATCCTATCTAAAATTAGAACTCATATTATATGGATTTATTACACAAAGACTGATATAATTTAAAGGGATCATCCAGAAACATTTTTCATTAAATGTTAATATGATTCTTTAGGGTCCTAATGAAAAGTTTGTAATATATTTAATTAAAAATTCTCAATGGTTGTGTAAAAAAACCACTACTTTTAACTGGTAAAAACTAGCTCTGTTCTCAGCAACCTATTTCAGTACATGTTCCTTTAAATGCTTATGATCTCTGCTGAGCGCGCCCCCCCCAGTTCTCTGGGGCGTGTCTTCACAACACACGTGGGGTATAGCCACGGGAGTGTAGTCCAGTGCGGGCAATGCTTTGGACTGCATTACCCACAAATCATTGTCCACAACGCAGTGCTTTGTGGGTAATGCAGTCCAAACTGGAAAACGCTGGAATATAGAGCCTGAGCCTGTTTTCTTAAGTAGTTTTTGGTTTGATTTAAGTATGGAACCTACGCGGAAGTTTGTAATATCGCCTGACAACGCAGAAATTAAAAGAATGGACATGCATCGACTCGATTTGTCTTTCTCATCACTGCATGGGCATGAATTAACGGGCTGTTACGCTGTCGCGAGCAACAACAACATAAGCGGAGAAGCTTACTGAGAAAGATACAAACGCGATGTGTTTACTGATGTGTTTACATGACTTCTTAATCTTCGACAGACATCGTTATAAACCATCTAACGTTACAAAGGTAAGCATAATATTGTTTTCCGACTACGTACACAGTTTGCAAGTAGACAGTCACCTTAATGCATTGTTTATTATAAACGGGCGATTAGGGATTATATAGAGACGGATGTACATAGAGAAGAAGCCATAACCATGTTCTATGAGAGTATAAGTTAACTTACACTCCGCATTCATCGTGATTATTAGAAAAGGCGATCTGCAAAGATTCATAGAAAAAGAAATTACTCACTGAGCCTGGTGAAGATGAAGCAGGAACACGAAGCGTTAGTACAGATCCATTTTTTAGGAGCAGCTTCCTAGCAAAGCCTGCTTTACAGAGGTGTGGACTCGAGTCATGTGACTTGGACTCGAGTCAGACTCGAGTCATGAATTTGATGACTTTAGACTCGACCTGACAAAATATAAAAATACTTGCAACTCGACTTGGACTTTAACATAAATAACTCGGACTTTCACTTGGACTTGCGCCTATTGACTTGTAAAGACTTGCTACTTCCCATAAAAAGCCCAAAGATAAAAAGTATGTTAACACGGTCCGCTTTATCTCTGTTTATGTGTCTGTGCGAGTGTGTGTGACAGAGCGCATGCGCGCATTCGGCACGACATCCAATCAAAGTACCGTAGATTCTTTTGATTCGACAGCGTCCAACACGTGACAACAACGTGCACGCGCCAGTTCGCGAAATGATACCGAAGGTAGCTTCGTTTGGCTTTAAAAAATTGGCTATATGCGCGGACCACTGAGCTTCTACAGAACGCAGTAAAGGCCAAAAAGGAAATTGTTAGCGTTTTTTAATCCTCTGACAAACTCTAGCCATCAGGATATGTTTCCCTTGTTATCTTGGACATATTTAGAATGATGAACCTCGGCTGAGTCACTTGTAGGCTGTAAACATGTCAGCACATGCGTTGTATTGTTTATATTTAATCACTGGTATACACTACCCATGATTTGCTGATTTCTTTCATATGCAGTTTGGGTTTATTCAAATAATGTGACCTAGTGAATTGACATCAGACGGAAAAAATGCTAATTATCTTGCATAATAATAATAATAATAATTATTATTATTATTATTATTATTATTATATAATATTTAATTATAATAATACTTATTATTATTAATGTTATAATATATGATATTTAATTATAATAATATAATAATAATAATATTTATTATTATTAATTTATATATAATAATTATTATTATTACTATTATTATTATTATTATTAATGTCTTAAGACTGTATCTGACAGGTCTCTATTTTGGCATTATGGTTTTGCTGAAAAGGCATTTTTGATATGAAATATCAGACAAAACACTGACATGTTTACAGCCTACAAGTGACTCAGCCGAGGTTCATCATTCTAAATATGTCCAAGATAACAAGGGAAACACATCCTGTTGGCTAGAGTTCGTCAGGGATTAAAAAACACTAACTGTCCTTTTTATTCTTTACCGCGCTCCGTAGAATCTCAGTGGTCCGCGCATAACCCTTCGCGGGTGAGCCTTCTCCTAAATGCACGTTCCCTGTGCCCTTTTCACTGGGGTGGGGCTAAAAAAACGCATCCTGATGGGGGAACCAACTTCGACACAGCACCGGATTGTTTGTATGAGGTAGCCTACGTGAGTGTATCACACAAGGTAGGGAGCAAAGTTCTTTAATGTTATGTGAAGAAAACAACGTTATTGTTTGTATGAAGTAGCCTACTTCATTGAGAATATGTGCTACCATTTTACATTGCTACTAGCATTTACTAACATTTGTATTTTTATGTATCTGAGTAATGTTCTTTCATAAAAAAAGGTTTGTTTAATAAATACAGATCTTACAACCATACATAATCTGTATACATTTTATTTTTCTGCTAAAAAGACTTGAAAAGACTCGAAAGTCAAACCGTAGGACTTTGGACTTGACTTGAGACTTGTTGGCTTTGACTTGGGACTTGACTCGGGACTTGCCTGTCTTGACTCGGGACTTGACTCGGGACTTGACTCGGGACTTGAGGGCAATGAATTGAGACTTACTTGTGACTTGCCAAACAATGACTTTGTCCCACCTCGGCTAATCCCTGTGATTGATTAGCCAGCAAATTTGTCCACCCTAAACCCTATCGAGAATCTGTGTGGTATTCTGAAGAGGAAGATGCGAGACACCAGAACCAACAACGCAGTAGAGCTGAAGACCGCTGCCAGAGTAACCTGGATTTTTACCTCAACAGTGCCAAAGACTTATTGTCTCCATTCCACACTGCACTGCAGGAGTGATTCATGCAAAGGGAACCCCAACCAAGTATCGAGAGCTGTACATGTAAAAAATTTTATTCTTTTTTTTTTTAATCATTTTAAATATTATTTTGATTTTCTAAGATAAGAAATTTTGGGTTTTCATTAGCTGCAAGCCATAATCTTAAACGCAATTCGAAAAACTTCTAATTTAGTTTTCTCCATTTTCATCTCTTTAATCTGGCACATCTCTTTAATCTGGCATACGCGTAACTCATCCCATAACCTCATACTCCAGTACATCTATCCTGAATGGCAACTACGCTAATTCTCTCCATCTGTTCTGTACTTTTCTACCCATCCCGAGGCATCTGGAGATTGTGCCAGCTTCAGTAGACAAAGGCCAACCCTGCGAGGTTTCTAAGGCATCTTGAGAAGGACCTGCTCCAGCTAGATTCTGCTTTATGATGGCTGGAGCTACACATCCTGCTCCTGTGCTTCCAGTGATCTGACCCCATCTGCCCTCTGCACCTACTGCTGAACTGAATCTACACAACTTCTGATATATTGAACTTTCACCTGCACAACACACTTGATGTTATTTCTATCGGTTATCACCCAGATGAGGATGGGTTCCCTGTTGAGTCTGGTTCCTCTCAAGGTTTCTTCCTATTGCCATCTCAGGGAGTTTTTCCTTGCCACTGTCGCCGTCACCCTTGGCTTGCTCATCAGAGACATTTCATTCATCATTCATTCATTTAATTATTATCTAGACACATTTTTCTCACACATGCACACTTCCAAATATTTTCTTTTCTTTTCTAAAAAAAAAAAAAAAAAATCTTTAATTTTTTTTTTTTTTTGTGAAGCTGCTTTGGGACAATGACCATTGTTAAAAGCGCTATATAAATAAAATTGAATTGAATAATCTTTAAAATAAAAATAAAAATATCAGAATATATCAGTCTGTTTGTAATAAATCCATATAAGGAATGAGCTTCACTTTTTTAATTAAATTACTAAAATGAAAAACCTTTTTGATGATATTCTATATTACTGAGAGGCACCTGTATGTTATGGGTAATAAATCACAAATATTTGAACAGCCTAAAAAAAAATTAATGACCGATAACACTGTTAAGATTAACATCCTCTCTGCTCTTACCCACAGTGATGGTAATGGAGCTGCTCCTGGAAGATGTAGAGTTACTTTCCCTGTATGTGTAGTCACAGGTGTACTGGCCCTGATGTGATTCATCTACAGTCAGAGTAAATGTTGTTGTAGTCTCTGCAGTTTGCTTCTTTATTAATGTCCCAGTTTTATACAAACTGAAGTCTACAGAGATGCATGTTGGGCTGGGTGTGGAACATCTGAACTGAAGGACTTCTCCAGGTGAGACCACAGAATTTGAGGAAATCCGAGTCAGTGTAGGACTCTGCAAATCTTAGAATAAGGACAAATACAAAAATAAATAAATGTCTTTACTTTTGTCTGTATTTTGCTACGACAAATAATAACAACTTACTTAAGCACACGACTCCAGCATCTCTATTATGTCCACAGTTCTCTACCCCAAATCCTCTGTGTGAGCACTGATATAGGTAGCTCTCAGTTCCATTACACCGAACATCATCCAGCCAGGTTGGTTCACTTCCCTGACCAAAGCGGGCATTATGAGGAGCGCTGACTGCTTTACCACATCCAAGCTGTCTACACACCACCTGTGCATCCTTTAAGTCCCAGTCATCATTACACACTGTTCCCCACTGGGTGTTGTGCAGGATCTCCACTCGACCACAGCAGTTACCCGTACCATTCACCAGCCTGATCTGCTTATGAACTTGATTGATTACATTAAAAAAGAAAAAAAAATCTTAGTTTAGACTGTTTTTTTTCACAGGTTTGCTCATGAGTTGTAAAGTAGCATAACACAAGAAGTAAAACAAAAACCAGGCTGTAGACAATTTTAACAGTACAGCACTAAATTTCTGATACGTAGAAGTTTTTGCCCACCTATTCATTAAATTATGCTATTTACATTACTCACAATAAGTTAGGGATATTGTTATTTTCATAAGTGCTTTTCCTATTTGCTCTGAATTTGAAAGAAATAAGTAAAAAGTTCCCTTTGATATTACTCATAATGTATTAGAAGAAACACCATTTTCATTAGTTTATTATTTATTACCCCCAAAATTTGGACAATAAAAGGGATGTTTCCACCATTTGCTGCAATGTCAGCTTGACAGCGACGTCCCATGCTCCTCACTAGCCTCATGATGTTGTTTTGAGGCAATGTGTTCCACTCTTCCACAAGTGCTACCCCCACATCACCTGGCAGAACTGCGTGTGGGGGACGATCATCCAGTCTCTGCTTCAACTGGTCCCAGACGTGCTCTTTGGGGTTCAGGTCAGGGGACATTGATGGCCATACCATATGAGGCACTCCAACTTCCTAAGGTCGAGCTGTGATAATTCTTTCACGATGTGGTGGAGCATTATCATCCATGAACAGAAAGTTGAGCGGGTGTTGGCGCAATTGGGGGATGTTGATGGGGCCTATGATGTCTCTGAGGTAAGAACATGCAGTGACTGAGCCATGTACAGTAACCAAATCTGTTTTCCCCCGATTGGTGATGCCTTTCCAGACTGTTTCACCTTCTCCACCAAAGCAAACCATGGGGACCATGTTGACAACAGTGTATCGCTCACCTAGCGTTTTCCTGTGCAAGGTGACCCAACACTCATCAGTGTACAGAACGGTAGACCACTGCTGCATTGTCCAGGTCACATGGTCTTGTGCCCACTGCAAATGTTCACGGCGGTGTCTTGGTGTCAGTGGAGTCACCTTGCAATGGTCGTCTGGCATTCAAGCCAAAGCTGTGGGTCAGTTGCGAATGGTTTGTTTGTAAACCCTAGTAACCTCGCATCTCGTAAACGGCCCTGCAGCTGTGTGGCAGTTGCATAACGATGTCTGAGTGCATAGGTCCTTAGGTACTGGTCATCCTTACGGCCTGTCACTCGTGGGGCTCCACTCCTGGGTCTGTCTTGAACTCTGCCAGTAGTTCTGTGTCTTGATGCAAGTCTGCTAATGACACTTTGAGACACACCATGTTCACAAGCAACATCTGACTGCCTGCCACTGACCCAAAGGCGCGCCATGGCCAGGTGGCGCCGCTTATCCATTAAGTGACATCGTGTGCTAATGGCTGTTTAAGTGATGAATTTAGAATGACTTACTGACAATACCAGCTTTTTATACCCACAGAATGTTGAAATTGATGCCACATTGAAAAAGGTTTTCTTTTGGGATTGGTCCCAATATAAGGCACACCTGTACACAATGAGACCATGGAAAACACAAAATAAAGTGTGTCTATCACCCCAATACAATTGCCTCCCTATCCCAAAAAGGTCTGAAGTGAAACAAACACAGTATGTATGACATCCACTAAGTCTCTCACAATATGCCTAACTTATTGTGAGTAGTGTATATAAAAATATATTTATAGTATGGGTAATAAATGACATTTAAACAGCCTAAATAAATAAATGACTTCTAACACTGTTTAGATGAACATTCTTTTTGCTCTTACCCACAGTGATGGTAATAGAGCTGCTTCTGGATGATATAGAGTCACTTTCCCTGTATGTGTAGTCACAGGTGTACTGGCCCTGATGTGATTCATCTACAGTCAGAGTAAATGTTGTTGTAGTCTCTGCAGTTTGCTTCTTTATTAATGTCCCAGTTTTATACAAACTGAAGTCTACAGGAATGCATGTTGGGCTGGGTGTGGAACATCTGAACTGAAGGACTTCTCCAGGTGAGACCACAGAGTTTGGGGAGATCCGAGTCAGTGTGGGACTCTGTAAATCTTAGAGTAAAGAAGTATATTTTATTATTTTGTACATCTATTCGCTTTAAACTGTTTTGTTACAACAAATAATAACTTACTTAGGCAAACAACTCCAGCATCTTCCCCATGTCCACAGTTCTCTACTCCAAATCCTCCATGTAAGCACTGATCTATGTAGCTCTCAGTTCCATTACATCGAACATTATCCAGCCAGGTTGGTTCACTTCCCTGACCAAAGCGGGCACTATGAGGAGCGCTGACTGCTTTACCACATCCAAGCTGTCTACACACCACCTGTGCATCCTTTAAGTCCCAGTCATCATCACACACTGTTCCCCACTGGGCTTTGTGCTGGATCTCCACTCGACCACAGCAGTTACTGTGACCATTCGCCAGTCTGATCCGGTTATGAGCTTGATTTATTACATGAAAAAGATTTTTTTTTAAAGCTTAGTCCTTTTTTTTGTAGGCTTGCTTATGAGTTGAAAAGTAACACTAGAGGTAAAACTTAAAAAAAAGACTGTAGATTTTTTTTTAAAAGTCAAACACTGGGTGTCATGCACACTCAATCGGCGACCGGCACTAGGACTTGGAAGTAAAGCGGTCGCAAATCAGGAAGTATAAGAGGAGTAAACAAACCACGATTCAGCGCTCAGTCATTGAGTTCAGCCCATGTCGGTTCTGGTTGTCCATCATCGGTTCGTGAGTACTCACTTTATTTGGGTTTCGCTTTCTGATCTTGAGTGTGTGTTTATAGGACGCGGGTTAAATTTGTGTTTTTCCCTTGCTCCCCTTTTGTGAGAGTCCTTAGACTAACAAGCGTGGTTATCCTACCTACTCGCTCTCTTCCGCGTTTGGGTTCACCATCCACGCTACATTGGGCTAATCGCTAAAGCTAAGTCATCTGGTCCCCTAGGTTAGTTCATCCTGACAGAATGACTGAGCCCAAAGCGGTGAACCCAGCGGATTACGCGCATCTCTGCGACGTGGTTGACCAGCATGCCGAGCTAATCAATAAACTAACCGGGGAGGTCGCTACTCTGCGCCAGAGCGTCCAAGATGTCGCGGCCTTGCGCCGCGAGATCGCGGAGCTCAGGCGGGAGAACGCGGATCGCCAGACGGCTGTTGACAGCGCGGCGAGCCGGCCTCCCGTCGCGGCGCATCACCCCGCCCCCCCCACCCTTCTACTGATGTCTTTCTTGCTTTACCAGAAAAATGGAATGGCACGGACGGGAAATGTAGTGTGTTCTTAACAGCGCTCGATCTGGTGTTTGAGTTTAATTCCACCAAATACTCCACCGATCGGCTACGCATTGCTCTTCTCGTTTCGTTGCTAACTGGGCAGGCAGCAGAGTGGGCCACGGCAGTGATTAAATCAGACTCAGACACCGCCCATTCTTATAATGAATTTACACGCCAGCTTCGACTCACCTTCGAACACCCTGCGGGCGAGGTGGAGACAGACACCAAGCTCTATCACCTGCGGCAGGGTGGATTGTCCGTGAGCCGCTACACCGCGGAATTCAGAACCCTCGCCGTGCAGACATCTTGGGGAGACGCCGCGCTCCAGACATCCTACTACGAGGGGCTGGCGTCACGCATAAAGGACGAGCTTGCCGGACGAGAGCTTCCAGCCACGCTGGAGGGACTAATCCAGCTAGCCCTCCGCATCGACCAGCGCCTTCTCTCTCGTCCGAAGCCAGCCCCGAGGACCCTGCCGCCTGCTTTCACCTCTCACCATCCTACACCTCCACCACCGACCATTTTCACTGCTGCCACCACTGGACCTGTCAGATCTCCACCTCCTGCCGTGGTTGACACCGGAGCCGGGGAACCCATGCAATTAGGACGCGCCTCCCTGACTACAGCAGAACGCGCACGCCGGTATCGAGAGGGGTTGTGTGCTTATTGTGGGTCCGCGGCACACCACCGGGCGATCTGCCCTCTTTGTCCGGGAAACGCGCAGCCCCGGTGAGCTGGAGGAGAAACTCACCGGGCTCCCTCCAAATCTCCAGCACAATTAACACAACCACCTCTCGTCTTACTATTCAGGTAATTCTCCAATTTGGCCACAAACGAGTCAGAAGTGCAGCGTTCATCGACTCCGGTGCCGCCGGCAACTTCATTGACTCCACTTATGCCAAAGAACTGGGGGTAAAAATTGAGGCGTTATCCCAGCCAGTGCAAATCACCTCCGTCGACGGTCGGCCTCTGTCATCCGGCCCAATCACCCACCAGACTCAGACCATCACCCTCATCATCAACCAACACCACGAACCCATCCAATTCCACCTCACCTCCATTTCCTCACCTCCCATCATTCTCGGATACCCCTGGCTGCTACAACATGACCCTCTCATCTCATGGACAAAAAATAGAATCCTTCAGTGGGGGCCGACCTGCACTGAGCTGTGCCTACGGGACCCAGCTGGGACGTGTTCCACGGAGTCCGAGGCCCCCGATGTCGACACCAACGCTATTCCTTCCGCCTACCATGACCTGGCTGCAGTCTTTTGTAAACGAAAAGCTACTCACCTTCCACCACATCGCCCTTACAACCTGGCGATAGAGCTGCAGCCAGGTTCTGTTCCCCCCCGTGGCCACCTGTACTCACTGTCGACGGCTAAGACACTGGCGATGGAGGAATACGTCGCCAGTGCCCTTCGCCATGGAACCATCCGGCCCTCTTCGTCGCCAGCGGCCGCCGGCTTCTTCTTCGTGAAGAAGAAAGGAGGAGAACTTCGCCCATGTGTCGACTATCGGGGGTTGAATAAAATCACTATCAAAAACCGAGATCCGTTGCCGCTCACCAACTCAGCCCTGGACGCCCTCTCTGGTGCCACCGTGTTCACAAAGTTGGACCTCCGGAGCGCCTACAACTTGGTGCGCATCAGAGAGGGTGATGAGTGGAAAACGGCCTACATCACTCCCACAGGACATTATGAGAGCCTGGTCATCCCCTTTGGACTATGCAATGCACCCTCGGCCTTCCAACAATTCATAAACGATGTCCTGAGAGACATGTTAGGCCGATGGGTGTTTGTATATTTAGACGACATCCTCATCTACTCTCGCACCACCGAAGAACATATCCAACATGTACGGGCAGTTCTTAAGAGATTGCTCGCTCACCAGCTGTACTGTAAGTTGGAAAAGTGTGCTTTTCACCAGCACTCCACCACGTTCCTGGGTTTTGTCATCTCGTCCCAGGGTGTGGCCATGGATCCGCAGAAACTGGAAGCTGTCCGTCATTGGCCCCTACCCAGGACGCTCAAACAACTTCAACGGTTTCTCGGGTTTGCGAACTTCTATCGTCGCTTTATCCGGGGCTACAGTACAGTTGCAGCACCACTAACCAGTCTGACCAGGCCCTCCTCCCATCCCTTCCATCTCACTCCTGAAGCCATCTCCGCCTTCCAAGAACTCTGTCATCGTTTCACCATGGCACCCATTCTTCTTCACCCAGATGCCAACCAACCGTTCGTTGTAGAGGTGGACGCGTCAGATGTGGGCGCTGGCACTGTTCTCTCTCAGCGAGGTCCAGACCAGAAGCTACACCCCTGTGGCTTCTTCTCCAAGAAATTCGACCCCACTCAGCAGCGATACGGAGTAGGGGACCGCAAGCTGTTGGCCATAAAGTGGGCCTTGGAGGAATGGCGTCACTGGCTCCAGGGCGCCAGTGAGCCGTTCATGGTCTGGACGGATCATCAGAACCTCATCACCATCCGGAATCTAAAACATCTCAACCCACGACAGGCACGGTGGGCATTGTTTTTTGAACACTTCAATTTCCATCTGTCATACCGCCCGGGCTCCAAGAACACCAAGGCCGACGCCCTCTCTTGTCAACAAGAAGAGGAGATGCCCCGGGCGGACCCCGTGCCTGTCATCCCCACCTCACGGATCATTTCACCCATCCACTGGGACATAGAGACAAGGGTTCGCCAGGCTCAGGCTGCGGAGACTGGGCCGACAGGTGCGCCGCCTGGACGACTCTTTGTTCCTCAGCGTCTGGTCCCCGAAGTTCTCCAGTGGGGGCACTCCTCGCCCGTCGCAGGACACCCAGGGACTCGGCACACACTACAGTTTGTGAGACGGGCGTTCTGGTGGCCCACCATGAGAAGGGACGTTGAAGAGTTCGTTCAGGCGTGCCCGGTGTGCGCCAGGGCCAAGGACTCCAACCAGCCTACTTCCGGAGAGCTCCAGCCTTTGCCCGTTCCCCGACGGCCCTGGACGCACATCGCCTTAGACTTCATCACGGGCCTGCCGGTTTCCGAAGAAAAAGACACCATCCTAACCATCATCGACCGGTTCTCCAAAGCCGTACACCTGGTGGCCCTCACCGGACTCCCATCAGCCAAAGACACTGCCGAGCTGATTTTGGAACACGTAGTCCGCCTGCATGGGTTCCCCAAGGACATCGTCTCGGACAGGGGGCCCCAGTTCACCGCCCGGTTCTGGAAGGCCTTCTGCCGTCTGATCAATTCCACCTGCAGTCTGTCCTCCGGTTACCACCCCCAGACTAACGGTCAGACGGAACGGGCCAACCAACAACTGGAGCGCTACCTGAGGTGTTTTGTTTCGGATCGCCAGCGCTCCTGGGCCCGCTACCTCAAATGGGCCGAGCTATCCCACAACCTCCACGTCTCCTCAGCCACCAACCTAAGTCCATTTGAGGTATGTTATGGTTTCCAACCTCCGATGTTCGACCATCAAGAACCGGAGGTTGATGTACCATCGGCCCAACAGTTGGTCCGTAGGTGTCGGCGGTTATGGAACCAAGCCAACCTCGCCATCCAACGTGCCAATACCACCTACGTCGCCCAGCATCGCCGCCGACACCCTCCGGGACGATTGTACCACGTAGGTGACAAGGTATGGCTCTCCCCAAGGAATCTGCACCTGCACACAGAATCCCGCAAACTATCTCCCAGGTTCATCGGCCCATACCGCATCACCCACCGGATAAACCCTGTCACCTACCGGCTCCAGCTGCCTGCGGCGCTCCGGATCCACCCAGTTTTCCACACCTCCCAACTAAAACACTTCACCACCTCTCCAATGAAGATGAAATTCTGTTATTGACCAAATGCTTATTTTCCACCATAATTTGCAACTTTTTCAAATTTCTTATTTTGTCTCTTATAGATGAGGTACACCTATGATGAAAATAACAGGTCTCTCTCATCTTTTTAAGGGTGAGAACTTGTACAATTGATGGCTGACTAAAAACTTTTTTGTGCCACTGTATATACAGGTCCATCTCAGTAAATTAGAATATTATCGAAAAATTGATTCATTTAATAATTCTATCTAAAATTAGAACTCATATTATATGGATTTATTGCACAAGGACTGATATATTTTAAGTGTTTATTATATATTTTTTTATTTATCAACACCTTTTTTTATACAACACCTACATATTCTTTTCGGCGGCACAGGATATTCTCTATACCAAGAGAAACCAAACGTCATGAACTCTCCTTTATTCACCGTGCTTTAAAATTGTATAACACTGTTTCATAGATAATTTACATGTGCTCGATTAGGATGCCTTTTCTGTGTATATGTGTTATTTATTTTATTTTACTTTATTTTAAATTAAGTAACTGATTGTTTGTATGTGTCTTGTATAGGTATGTGTATATTTGACACTTTTCAGGGTTTTGTACTGCAATACCCTGCCTTGTCAAATTTGAATGAACAACTTCTTGAATGGATGATAAAAATGTGGTGGAAAAATGTGGACAAGCAACAGGGATAACCATAATCTGGGGAGGATTGTAAAACTAAGCCCATTCATGAATTTGGAGGAGATTAACAAGGAGTGGACTGCAGCTGGATTCAGTGCTTTAAGAGCCATGACGTACAGACGTAACCAGGACATGGGCTACATATTTTGCATTCCTGGTCCACTTGGTTTAATCAGGTCGAAGCTGTCCACCAGGAAGTTTTGGTGCACTTCATGCTTTGCTCTGCTGACTAGCTTCATGGAGATGATGATTGTATTTTCCAGCAGGACTTGGCACCTGCTTACACTGTCAAAAGTACTAATAACTGGTTTAGGTCTATGGAATCCCTGTGATTGATTAGCCAGCAAATTTGTCCACCCTAAACCCTATCGAGAATCTGTGTGGTATTCTGAAGAGGAAGATGCGAGACACCAGAACCAACAACGCAGTAGAGCTGAAGACCGCTGCCAGAGTAACCTGGATTTTTACCTCAACAGTGCCAAAGACTTATTGTCTCCATTCTACACTGCACTGCAGGAGTGATTCATGCAAAGGGAACCCCAACCAAGTATCGAGAGCTGTACATGTAAAAAATTTTATTCTTTTTTTTTTTTAATCATCTTAAATATTATTTTGATTTTCTAAGATAAGAAATTTTGGGTTTTCATTAGCTGCAAGCCATAATCTTTAAAATAAAAATAAAAATATCAGAATATATCAGTCTGTTTGTAATAAATCCATATAAGGAATGAGCTTCACTTTTTGTAATTAAATTACTAAAATGAAAAACCTTTTTGATGATATTCTATATTACTGAGAGGCACCTGTATGTTATGGGTAATAAATCACAAATATTTGAACAGCCTAAAAAAAAATTAATGACCGATAACACTGTTAAGATTAACATCCTCTCTGCTCTTACCCACAGTAATGGTAATGGAGCTGCTCCTGGAAGATGTAGAGTTACTTTCCCTGTATGTGTAGTCACAGGTGTACTGGCCCTGATGTGATTCATCTACAGTCAGAGTAAATGTTGTTGTAGTCTCTGCAGTTTGCTTCTTTATTAATGTCCCAGTTTTATACAAACTGAAGTCTACAGAGATGCATGTTGGGCTGGGTGTGGAACATCTGAACTGAAGGACTTCTCCAGGTGAGACCACAGAATTTGAGGAAATCCGAGTCAGTGTAGGACTCTGCAAATCTTAGAATAAGGACAAATACAAAAATAAATAAATGTATTTACTTTTGTCTGTATTTTGCTACGACAAATAATAACAACTTACTTAAGCACACGACTCCAGCATCTCTATTATGTCCACAGTTCTCTACCCCAAATCCTCTGTGTGAGCACTGATATAGGTAGCTCTCAGTTCCATTACACCGAACATCATCCAGCCAGGTTGGTTCACTTCCCTGACCAAAGCGGGCATTATGAGGAGCGCTGACTGCTTTACCACATCCAAGCTGTCTACACACCACCTCTGCATCCTTTAAGTCCCAGTCATCATCACACACTGTTCCCCACTGGGTGTTGTGCAGGATCTCCACTCGACCACAGCAGTTACCCGTACCATTCACCAGCCTGATCTGCTTATGAACTTGATTGATTACATTAAAAAAGAAAAAAAAATCTTAGACTGTTTTTTTTCACAGGTTTGCTCATGAGTTGTAAAGTAGAATAACACAAGAAGTAAAACAAAAACCAGGCTGTAGACAACTTTAACAGTACAGCACTAAATTTCTGATAGGTAGTAGTTTTTGCCCACCTTGTAAGGGTCCTCCACTAGAGGTCACTGTTTTTATTTTGTAGTTTTTGTTGGCCGACTCAGTTTTCCAGCAGGCACCTCGGTCAGGTGATGCAGTGCACACCTGAACCGAGGTAGCCATCTATCAATCTATAAATAGCTGTTTAGACTGGGAAACTGGGTCGAGCATTTTTGGTAAAACCACTGTCAGTTATGTGGGCATTTTGGTTTGTTTTATTATCTGTTTAATTTGTACTTTGATTTTAGTTGTGTTGACTTGGGCTCTCTTATTGGCAATGTCTCTGTGTATGTTTTGTGTGTCCGTGTTGGTGGAGCTGATTCAGTCCTGTCCTTCTGTGTTCTTGTGGTTAGCTAGAGCAGGTAAGCAGTTAGGTGTGTGTGTGGCTAGGAGCATGATTAGCTAAATTCTATGTTAAGTTATAGTACAGTTACAGTACTAGCATGCTTCTAGCCATAGCCCCTCTGTGTCTCTAGCTGTCCTGGGTTTCCCACCTCCCTAGTTGCCCAGTGAGCCTAGCCTTTGAGTGTCCCCTAGCCTAGCCTTTGAGTGTCCCCTAGCCTAGCCTTTGAGTGTCCCCTAGCCTAGCCTTTGAGTGTCCCCTAGACTAGCCTTTGAGTGTCCCCTGGCCTAGCCAGTGAGTGTCGCCTGGCCTAGCCTTTGCGTGTCGCCTGGCCTAGCCACTGGGTATCCCTTGTCCTGTGTTTCCTCTCCCCCTATTGTCCCAGTGCGCCTAGTTTTAGAGTGCTGTCCCTCCTGACTGGGGAGTAACGACTAGCTTGTGAGTGCCGCCTCGCTTAGTCTTGGAGGGCTGCCTCGCCTAGCCACTGGGTATCCTGTGTCTGTGTTTCTGGGCCCCTATTCCCTAGTGTGTTTAAGCTATTAGGTAAGTATAGCTTAGTGCATGTTGGGGCTAAAGACATGCTTAGCTAGGTGGATGTGTAGCTGACTGCCATGGTTAAGCTTAGCTTAACCATGTTTAGCTAAAAGCCATGCCTAGCTGATTGCCATGTCTTTAGCCCTCGTCCTGTCCCTCTCTTGGTCTCCCGTGTCTCTAGTGTCTCCCGTTCTCTCTAGTGTCTCCCGTTCTCTCTAGTGTCTCCCGTTCTCTCTAGTGTCTCCCGTTCTCTCTAGTGTCTCCCGTTCTCCCTAGTGTCTAGTTTCAGCTCCATGCCTCGTTTATGTCCTGTTATGTTTGTCCCCCTGCCTGTGTCTCGTCCCAGGACCTGTTTTGTGTTTTCTCCTGCCTGTGTCTCGCCACAGGGCGTGTTACGTGTCTCCCTTTGCCTGTGTCTCGCCACAGGGCGTGTTACGTGTCTCCCTTTGCCTGTGTCTCGCCACAGGGCGTGTTACGTGTCTCCCTTTGCCTGTGTCTCGCCACAGGGCGTGTTACGTGTCTCCCTTTGCCTGTGTCTCGCCACAGGGCGTGTGTTTGTTCCCCTGTCTGTGTCTTGCCAGAGAGCCCCTGTTAGCCCAAAGTTAAGTATGGTTTGAGTTTGTTTGTTCCTTTGTTTGTCTCTTTATTTACACTTTGTTTAACCTTTATTAAAAGACTCTTTTTTGGTTAACACCACCCCTCTGCCTCTATGCCTGCTCCTTCCGCCCACGGCGTTCAACACCTGCCACAACACCCCGCTCATGACAGAATGCTCGACCCACCAAGGCATAGCAGAGGGGGCTGGGACTTTAAAGCGGCAGCACCCTTCGCGCCTCACGTGGAGGCCACCGCTGCAGCACCCTTCGCGCCTCACGTGGAGGCCACCGCTGCAGCACCCGCCGAGCGCCTCGAGGAGGTCCCAGCAACACCAGCAGGCCTCATGTGGAGGCCCCCACCTTCGTCCAGTAGCCCTTATTCAAGGCTCACCGCCTTCGGAGCGACACCCCAGCACAGCGTCCAGCACCCGGCTTCGATGTCGGGCACCCACCGCTGCACGGCGGAGGAAAAGCCAGTACTGCATCGGCCGCCCGGATTGGGGGACAACACAGCACTGTCTTCAGGGGCTCTACTTCTCAGAGCAATACAGTGCTGCCCCCTCCGCCCGGCCTACAACAGCGATCCGGTGCTGCCTCCGCCACACAGTTGACTATGGGAGCTAGCCCGTCGGGGTCGGGTGAAGGGACACCAGGGAAGTGCCTTGGGACCACCAATAGCGCTCCGGAGGAGCGGTTTAAGGGGGGGGGGTACTGTAAGGGTCTTCCACTAGAGGTCACTGTTTTTATTTTGTAGTTTTTGTTGGCCGACTCAGTTTCCCAGCAGGCACCTCGGTCAGGTGATGCAGTGCACACCTGAACCGAGGTAGCCATCTATCAATCTATAAATAGCTGTTTAGACTGGGAAACTGGGTCGAGCATTTTTGGTAAAACCACTGTCAGTTATGTGGGCATTTTGGTTTGTTTTATTATCTGTTTAATTTGTACTTTGATTTTAGTTGTGTTGACTTGGGCTCTCTTATTGGCAATGTCTCTGTGTATGTTTTGTGTGTCCGTGTTGGTGGAGCTGATTCAGTCCTGTCCTTCTGTGTTCTTGTGGTTAGCTAGAGCAGGTAAGCAGTTAGGTGTGTGTGTGGCTAGGAGCATGATTAGCTAAATTCTATGTTAAGTTATAGTACAGTTACAGTACTAGCATGCTTCTAGCCATAGCCCCTCTGTGTCTCTAGCTGTCCTGGGTTTCGCACCTCCCTAGTTGCCCAGTGAGCCTAGCCTTTGAGTGTCCCCTAGCCTAGCCTTTGAGTGTCCCCTAGCCTAGCCTTTGAGTGTCCCCTGGCCTAGTCTTTGAGTGTCCCCTGGCCTAGCCTTTGCGTGTCGCCTGGCCTAGCCTTTGCGTGTCGCCTGGCCTAGCCACTGGGTATCCCTTGTCCTGTGTTTCCTCTCCCCCCTATTGTCCCAGTGCGCCTAGTTTTAGAGTGCTGTCCCTCCTGACTGGGGAGTAACGACTAGCTTGTGAGTGCCGCCTCGCTTAGTCTTGGAGGGCTGCCTCGCCTAGCCACTGGGTATCCTGTGTCTGTGTTTCTGGGCCCCTATTCCCTAGTGTGTTTAAGCTATTAGGTAAGTATAGCTTAGTGCATGTTGGGGCTAAAGACATGCTTAGCTAGGTGGATGTGTAGCTGACTGCCATGGTTAAGCTTAGCTTAACCATGTTTAGCTAAAAGCCATGCCTAGCTGATTGCCATGTCTTTAGCCCTCGTCCTGTCCCTCTCTTGGTCTCCCGTGTCTCTAGTGTCTCCCGTTCTCTCTAGTGTCTCCCGTTCTCCCTAGTGTCTAGTTTCAGCTCCACGCCTCGTTTATGTCCTGTTATGTTTGTCCCCCTGCCTGTGTCTCGTCCCAGGGCGTGTTACGTGTCTCCCTTTGCCTGTGTCTCGCCACAGGGCGTGTTACGTGTCTCCCTTTGCCTGTGTCTCGCCACAGGGCGTGTTACGTGTCTCCCTTTGCCTGTGTCTCGCCACAGGGCGTGTTACGTGTCTCCCTTTGCCTGTGTCTCGCCACAGGGCGTGTTACGTGTCTCCCGTTGCCTGTGTCTCGCCACAGGGCGTGTGTTTGTTCCCCTGTCTGTGTCTTGCCAGAGAGCCCCTGTTAGCCCAAAGTTAAGTATGGTTTGAGTTTGTTTGTTCCTTTGTTTGTCTCTTTATTTACACTTTGTTTAACCTTTATTAAAAGACTCTTTTTTGGTTAACACCACCCCTCTGCCTCTATGCCTGCTCCTTCCGCCCACGGCGTTCAACACCTGCCACAACACCCCGCTCATGACACACCTATTCATTAAATTATGCTATTTACATTACTCACAATAAGTTAGGGATATTGTTATTTTCATAAGTGCTTTTCCTATTTGCTCTGAATTTGAAAGAAATAAGTAAAAAGTTCCCTTTGATATTACTCATAATGTATTAGAAGAAACACCATTTTCATTAGTTTATTATTTATTACCCCCAAAATTTGGACAATAAAAGGGATGTTTCCACCATTTGCTGCAATGTCAGCTTGACAGCGACGTCCCATGCTCCTCACTAGCCTCATGATGTTGTTCTGAGGCAATGTGTTCCACTCTTCCACAAGTGCTACCCCCACATCACCTGGCAGAACTGCGTGTGGCGTACGATCATCCACTCTCTGCTTCAACTGGTCCCAGACGTGCTCTTTGGGGTTCAGGTCAGGGGACATTGATGGCCATACCATATGAGGCACTCCAACTTCCTGAAGTCGAGCTGTGACAATTCTTTCACGATGTGGTGGAGCATTATCATCCATGAACAGAAAGTTGAGCGGGTGTTGGCGCAATTGGGGGATGTTGATGGGGCCTATGATGTCTCTGAGGTAAGAACATGCAGTGACTGAGCCATGTACAGTAACCAAATCTGTTTTGCCCCGATTGGTGATGCCTTTCCAGACTGTTTCACCTTCTCCACCAAAGCAAACCATGGGGACCATGTTGACAACAGTGTATCGCTCACCTAACGTTTTCCTGTGCAAGGTGACCCAACACTCATCAGTGTACAGAACGGTAGACCACTGCTGCATTGTCCAGGTCACATGGTCTTGTGCCCACTGCAAATGTTCACGGTGGTGTCTTGGTGTCAGTGGAGTCACCTTGCAATGGTCGTCTGGCATTCAAGCCAAAGCTGTGGGTCGGTTGCGAATGGTTTGTTTGTAAACCCTAGTAACCTCGCATCTCGTAAACGGCCCTGCAGCTGTGTGGCAGTTGCATAACGATGTCTGAGTGCATAGGTCCTTAGGTACTGGTCATCCTTGCGGCCTGTCACTCGTGGGGCTCCACTCCTGCGTCTGTCTTGAACTCTGCCAGTAGTTCTGTGTCTTGATGCAAGCCTGCTAATGACACTTTGAGACACACCAGGTTCACGAGCAACATCTGACTGCCTGCCACTGACCCAAAGGTGCGCCATGGCCAGGTGGTGCCGCTTATCCATTAAGTGACATCGTGTGCTAATGGCTGTTTAAGTGATGAACTTAGAATGACTTACTGACAATACCAGCTTTTTATACCCACAGAATGTTAAAATTGATGCCACATTGAAAAAGGTTGTCTTTTGGGATCGGCCCCAATATAAGGCACACCTGTACACAATGAGACCATGGAAAACACAAAATAAAGTGTGTCTATCACCCCAATACAATTGCCTCCCTATCCCAAAAATGTCTGAAGTGAAACAAACACAGTATGTATGACATCCACTAAGTCTCTCACAATATGCCTAACTTATTGTGAGTAGTGTATATAAAAATATATTTATAGTATGGGTAATAAATGACATTTAAACAGCCTAAATAAATAAAAGACTTCTAACACTGTTAAGATTAACATCCTCTTTGCTCTTACCCACAGTGATGGTAATAGAGCTGCTCCTGGAAGATGTAGAGTTACTTTCCCTGTATGTGTAGTCACAGGTGTACTGGCCCTGATGTGATTCATCTACAGTCAGAGTAAATGTTGTTGTAGTCTCTGCATTTTGCTTCTTTATTAATGTCCCAGTTTTATACAAACTGAAGTCTACAGAGATGCATGTTGGGCTGGGTGTGGAACATCTGAACTGAAGGACTTCTCCATGTGAGACCACAGAGTTTGGGGAGATCCGAGTCAGTGTGGGACCCTGTAAATCTTAGAGTAAAGAAGTATATTTTATTATTTTGTACATCTATTCGCTTTAAACTGTTTTGCTACAACAAATAATAACTTACTTAGGCAAACAACTCCAGCATCTTCCCCATGTCCACAGTTCTCTACTCCAAATCCTCCATGTAAGCACTGATCTATGTAGCTCTCAGTTCCATTACATCGAACATTATCCAGCCAGGTTGGTTCACTTCCCTGACCAAAGCGGGCACTATGAGGAGCGCTGACTGCTTTACCACATCCAAGCTGTCTACACACCACCTCTGCATCCTTTAAGTCCCAGTCATCATCACACACTGTTCCCCACTGGGCTTTGTGCTGGATCTCCACTCGACCACAGCAGTTACTGTGACCATTCACCAGTCTGATCTGGTTATGAGCTTGATTTATTACATGAAAAAGATTTTTTTTTAAAGCTTAGTCCTTTTTTTTTGTAGGTTTGCTTATGAGTTGAAAAGTAACACTAGAGGTAAAACTTAAAAAAAAGACTAGATTTTTTTTTAAGTAACACTGGGTTACTAATAATATATACTGAACAAAAATATAAACGCAACACTTTTGTTTTTGCTCCCATTTTTAATGACAGGAACTCAAAGATCTGAAACATTTTCTACATAAACAAAATAACCATATCTTTCAAATATTGTTCACAAATCTGTCAAAATCCGTTACGATGAAGAACTGGAGTCAAGTCGAGACCCCAATTAGGACGACGAGCATGCAAATGAGCTTCCCTGAGACTGTTTCTGACAGTTTGTGCAGAAATTCTTTGGTTATGCAATCCGATTGTTTCAGCAGCTGTCCGAGTGGCTGGTCTCAGACCACCATGGAGGTGAACATGCTGAATGTGGAGGTCCTAGGCTGGTGCGGTTACACGTGGTCTGCGGTTGTGAGGCTGGTTGGATGTACTGCCAAATTCTCTGAAACACCTTTGGAGACGGCTTATGGTAGAGAAATCAACCTTCAATTCACGAGCAACAGCTCTGGTGGACATTCCTGCTGTCAGCATGCCAATTGCACGCTCCCTCAAAACTTGCGACATCTGTGGCATTGTGCTGTGTGATTCAACTGAACCTTTCAAAGTGGCCTTTTACAGGTGGCCAGTCTAAGGCACACCTGTGCAATAATCATGCTGTCTAATCAGCATCTTGATATGGCACACCTGTGAGGTGGGATGGATTATCTCGGCAAAGGAGAAGTGCTCACTATCACAGATTTTGACAGATTTGTGAACAATATTTGAAAGATATGGTTATTTTGTGTATGTAGAAAATGTTTCAGATCTTTGAGTTCATCTCATAAAAAATGGGAGCAAAAACAAAAGTGTTGCGTTTATATTTTTGTTCAGTTACTAAAGACTTACAGGAAACGTTTGACCTCTGTCATTGCCAACAAAGGGTATATAGCAAAGTATTAAGATGTAATTCTGTTATTGACCAAATGCTTATTTTTCACCATAATTTGCAAATTTCTTATTTTGTCTCTCATAGATGAAATATACCTATGATGAAAATAACAGGCCTCTCTCATCTTTTTAAGGGTGAGAACTTGTACAATTGATGGCTGACTAAAAACTTTTTTGTGCCACTGTATATACAGGTGCATCTCAGTAAATTAGAATATTATCGAAAAGTGGATTCATTTAATAATCCTATCTAAAATTAGAACTCATATTATATGGATTTATTACACAAAGACTGATATAATTTAAAGGGATCATCCAGAAACATTTTTCATTAAATGTTAATATGATTCTTTAGGGTCCTAATGAAAAGTTTGTAATATATTTAATTAAAAATTCTCAATGGTTGTGTAAAAAAACCACTACTTTTAACTGGTAAAAACTAGCTCTGTTCTCAGCAACCTATTTCAGTACATGTTCCTTTAAATGCTTATGATCTCTGCTGAGCCCGCCCCCCCAGTTCTCTGGGGCGTGTCTTCACAACACACGTGGGGTATAGCCACGGCAGTGTAGTCCAGTGCGGGCAATGCTTTGGACTGCATTACCCACAAATCATTGTCCACAACGCAGTGCTTTGTGGGTAATGCAGTCCAAACTGGAAAACGCTGGAATATAGAGCCTGAGCCTGTTTTCTTTAGTCGTTTTTGGTTTGATTTAAGTACGGAACCTACGCGGAAGTTTGTAATATCGCCTGACAACGCAGAAATTAAAAGAATGGACATGCATCGACTCGATTTGTCTTTCTCATCACTGCATGGGCATGAATTAACGGGCTGTTACGCTGCCGCGAGCAACAACAACAAAAGCGGAGAAGCTTACTGAGAAAGATACAAACGCGATGTGTTTACTGATGTGTTTACATGACTTCTTAATCTTCGACAGACATTGTTATAAACCATCTAATGTTACAAAGGTAAGCATAATATAGTTTTCCGACTACGTACACAGTTTGCAACTAGACAATCACCTTAATGCATTGTTTATTATAAACGGGCGATTAGGGATTATATAGAGACGGATGTACACAGAGAAGAAGCCATAACCATGTTCTATGAGAGTATAAGTTAACTTACACTCCACATTCATCGTGATTATTAGAAAAGGCGATCTGCAAAGATTCATAGAAAAAGAAATTACTCACTGAGCCTGGTGAAGATGAAGCAGGAACACGAAGCGTTAGTACAGATCCATTTCTTAGGAGCAGCTTCCTAGCAAAACCTGCTTTACAGAGGTGTGGACTCGAGTCATGTGACTTGGACTCGAGTCAGACTCGAGTCATGAATTTGATGACTTTAGACTCGACTTGACAAAATATAAAAATACTTGCAACTCGACTTGGACTTTAACATAAATAACTCGGACTTTCACTTGGACTTGCGCCTATTGACTTGTAAAGACTTGCTACTTCCCATAAAAAGCCCAAAGATAAAAAGTACGTTAACACGGTCCGCTTTATCTCTGTTTATGTGTCTGTGCGCGTGTGTGTGACAGAGCGCATGCGCGCATTCGGCACGACATCCAATCAAAGTACCGTAGATTCTTTTGATTCGACAGCGTCCAACACGTGACAACAACGTGCACGCGCCAGTTCGCGAAATGATACCGAAGGTAGCTTCGTTTTGCTATAAAAAATTGCCTATATGCGCGGACCACTGAGCTTCTACAGAACGCAGTAAAGGCCAAAAAGGAAATTGTTAGCGTTTTTTAATTCTCTGACAAACTCTAGCCATCAGGATGTGTTTCCCTTGTTATCTTGGACATATTTAGAATGATGAACCTCGGCTGAGTCACTTGTAGGCTGTAAACATGTCAGCACATGCGTTGTATTGTTTATATTTAATCACTGGTATACACTACCCATGATTTGCTGATTTCTTTCATATGCAGTTTGGGTTTATTCAAATAGTGTGACCTAGTGAATTGACATCAGACGGTAAAAATGCTAATTATCTCGCATAATAATAATAATAATAATTATTATTATATATTATAATTATATATTATATATATTATATATATAATTATTATTATTATTATTATTATTATTATAATATTTAATTATAATAATACTTATCCTGATGGGGGAACCAACTTCGACACAGCACCGGATTGTTTGTATGAGGTAGCCTACGTGAGTGTATCACACAAGGTAGGGAGCAAATTTCTTTAATGTTATGTGAAGAAAACAACGTTATTGTTTGTATGAAGTAGCCTACTTCATTGAGAATATGTGCTACCATTTTACATTGCTACTAGCATTTACTAACATTTGTATTTTTATGTATCTGAGCAATGTTCTTTCATAAAAAAAGGTTTGTTTAATAAATACAGATCTTACAACCATACATAATCTGTATAAATTTTATTTTTCTGCTAAAAAGACTTGAAAAGACTCGAAAGTCAAACCGTAGGACTTTGGACTTGACTTGAGACTTGTTGGCTTTGACTTGGGACTTGACTCGGGACTTGCCTGTCTTGACTCGGGACTTGCCTGTCTTGACTCGGGACTTGACTCGGGACTTGACTCGGGACATGAGGGCAATGAATTGAGACTTACTTGTGACTTGCCAAACAATGACTTTGTCCCACCTCTGCTGCTTTATATTGACCCGCGTTTATAAAGCAGTCTGGTGAAAAATGATTATCGCAAACATGAACGCATTTAGGTAAATCGGCGGGGACGTTAGTTTTAAAAACTAAATTCAGCCACTGCGTCCTCAGCGGCTCAGATGTCGGTAGTGAATGACGACTGCTGTGTTCACTATTACACCCAACAACTGTACAACACACTCGCTTAGGCGACATTTTGGTCCAGCGGTAAAAAAAAACAATGGCCGACAGCTTCTTCTCACTCGGGGCGGGTCTTTGCTAAAACACTAGTGTCAATCAACTAGTGTAGGAGCGGCCTCTTGCGGTGTGGCGTCACATCGACAGGCATTTGCGATTGGCCTGATTTCAGAAGGGGCATGTTATTGTAATAAATGAAAAGAAAACCACTGGGCGGCTCTTTATCATCGTAGAGTGGTTGTGTACGCACTCTCCTAACACACAGTTCAGTCCAAACAGCTTAAAAAAGTGCATGTAGGCCTGCATGACCCCTTTAAGGAATTAATCTGGAGGAGTTTAACAAGGAGTGGACTGCAGCTGGATTCAGTGCTTTAAGAACCACGACGTACAGACTTAACCAGGACATGGGCCACATATTTTGCATTCCTGGTCCACTTGGTTTTATCAGGTCGAAGCTGTCCACCAGAAAGTTTTAGTCCACTTCATGCTTTGCTCTGCTGACTAGCTTCATGGAGATGACAATTTTATTTTCCAGCAGGACTTGGCACCTGCTCACACTGTCAAAAGTACTAATAACTGGTTTAGGTCAATGGTATCCCTGTGATTGATTAGCCAGCAAATTTGTAAACCCTAAACTCTATTGAGAATCTGTGTGGACACAGCGCAGAAGAGCTGAAGACTGCTGACAGAGTAACCTGGATTTTCACCTCAACAGTGCCAAAGACTTATTGTCTCCATTCCACACTGCACTGCAGGAGTGATTTATGCAAAGGGAACCCCAACCAAGTATCGAGAGCTGTACATGTAAAAAATTTTATTTGTTTTTTTTTTTAATCATCTTAAATATTATTTTGATTTTCTAAGATAAGAAATTTTGGGTTTTCATTAGCTGCAAGCCATAATCTTTAAAATAAAAATAAATATATCAGAATATATCAGTCTGTTTGTAATAAATCCATATAAGGAATGAGCTTCACTTTTTTAATCAAATTACTAAAATCAAAAAACTTTTTGATGATATTTTATATTACTGAGAGGCACCTGTATGTTATGGGTAATAAATCACAAATATTTGAACAGCCTAAAAAAAAATTAATGACCGATAACACTGTTAAGATTAACATCCTCTCTGCTCTTACCCACAGTGATGGTAATGGAGCTGCTCCTGGAAGATGTAGAGTTACTTTCCCTGTATGAGTAGTCACAGGTGTACTGGCCCTGATGTGATTCATCTACAGTCAGAGTAAATGTTGTTGTAGTCTCTGCAGTTTGCTTCTTTATTAATGTCCCAGTTTTATACAAACTGAAGTCTACAGAAATGCATGTTGGGCTGGGTGTGGAACATCTGAACTGAAGGACTTCTCCAGGTGAGACCACAGAATTTGAGGAGATCCGAGTCAGTGTAGGACTCTGCAAATCTTAGAATAAGGACAAATACAAAAATAAATAAATGTATTTACTTTTGTCTGTATTTTGCTACGACAAATAATAACAACTTACTTAAGCACACGACTCCAGCATCTCTATCATGTCCACAGTTCTCTACCCCAAATCCTCTGTGTGAGCACTGATATAGGTAGCTCTCAGTTCCATTACACCGAACATCATCCAGCCAGGTTGGTTCACTTCCCTGACCAAAGCGGGCATTATGAGGAGCGCTGACTGCTTTACCACATCCAAGCTGTCTACACACCACCTCTGCATCCTTTAAGTCCCAGTCATCATCACACACTGTTCCCCACTGGGTGTTGTGCAGGATCTCCACTCGACCACAGCAGTTACCCGTACCATTCACCAGCCTGATCTGCTTATGGACTTGATTGATTACATTAAAAAAGAAAAAAAAATCTTAGTTTAGACTGTTTTTTTTCACAGGTTTGCTCATGAGTTGTAGAGTAGCATAACACAAGAAGTAAAACAAAAACCAGGCTGTAGACAATTTTAACAGTACAGCACTAAATTTCTGATAGGTAGTAGTTTTTGCCCACCTATTCATTAAATTATGCTATTTACATTACTCACAATAAGTTAGGGATATTGTTATTTTCATAAGTGCTTTTCCTATTTGCTCTGAATTTGAAAGAAATAAGTAAAAAGTTCCCTTTGATATTACTCATAATGTATTAGAAGAAACACCATTTTCATTAGTTTATTATTTATTACCCCCAAAATTTGGACAATAAAAGGGATGTTTCCACCATTTGCTGCAATGTCAGCTTGACAGCGACGTCCCATGCTCCTCACTAGCCTCATGATGTTGTATTGAGGCAATGTGTTCCACTCTTCCACAAGTGCTACCCCCACATCACCTGGCAGAACTGCGTGTGGGGTACGATCATCCAGTCTCTGCTTCAACTGGTCCCAGACGTGCTCTTTGGGGTTCAGGTCAGGGGACATTGATGGCCATACCATATGAGGCACTCCAACTTCCTGAAGTCGAGCTGTGACAATTCTTTCACGATGTGGTGGAGCATTATCATCCATGAACAGAAAGTTGAGCGGGTGTTGGCGCAATTGGGGGATGTTGATGGGGCCTATGACGTCTCTGAGGTAAGAACATGCAGTGACTGAGCCATGTACAGTAACCAAATCTGTTTTGCCCCGATTGGTGATGCCTTTCCAGACTGTTTCACCTTCTCCACCAAAGCAAACCATGGGGACCATGTTGACAACAGTGTATCGCTCACCTAACGTTTTCCTGTGCAAGGTGACCCAACACTCATCAGTGTACAGAACGGTAGACCACTGCTGCATTGTCCAGGTCACATGGTCTTGTGCCCACTGCAAATGTTCACGGTGGTGTCTTGGTGTCAGTGGAGTCACCTTGCAATGGTCGTCTGGCATTCAAGCCAAAGCTGTGGGTCAGTTGCGAATGGTTTGTTTGTAAACCCTAGTAAACTAGCATCTCGTAAACGGCCCTGCAGCTGTGTGGCAGTTGCATAACGATGTCTGAGTGCATAGGTCCTTAGGGACTGGTCATCCTTGCGGCCTGTCACTCGTGGGGCTCCACTCCTGGGTCTGTCTTGAACTCTGCCAGTAGTTCTGTGTCTTGATGCAAGTCTGCTAATGACACTTTGAGACACACCAGGTTCACAAGCAACATCTGACTGCCTGCCACTGACCCAAAGGTGCGCCATGGCCAGGTGGCGCCGCTTATCCATTAAGTGACATTGTGTGCTAATGGCTGTTTGACTGATGAACTTAGAATGACTTACTGACAATACCAGCTTTTTATACCCACAGAATGTTGAAATTGATGCCACATTGAAAAAGGTTGTCTTTTGGGATCGGCCCCAATATAAGGCACACCTGTACACAATGAGACCATGGAAAACACAAAATGAGGTGTGTCTATCACCCCAATACAATTGCCTCCCTATCCCAAAAATGTCTAAAGTAAAACAAACACAATATGTTTGACATCCACTAAGTCTCTCACAATCTGCCTAACTAATTGTAAGTAGTATATATAAAAAATATATTCATAGTATGGGTAATAAATGACATTTAAACAGCCTAAACAAATAAATGACTTCTAACACTGTTTAGATTAACATCCTCTTTGTTCTTACCCACAGTGATGGTAATGGAGCTGCTTCTGGATGATATGGAGTCACTTTCCCTGTATGTGTAGTCACAGGTGTACTGGCCCTGATGTGATTCATCTACAGTCAGAGTAAATGTTGTTGTAGTCTCTGCAGTTTGCTTCTTTATTAATGACCCAGTTTTATACAAACTGAAGTCTACAGGGATGCATGTTGGGCTGGGTGTGGAACATCTGAACTGAAGGACTTCTCCAGGTGAGACCACAGAGTTTGGGGAGATCCGAGTCAGTGTGGGACTCTGTAAATCTTAGAGTAAAGAAGTATATTTTATTATTTTGTACATGTATTCGCTTTAAACTGTTTTGCTACAACAAATAATAACTTACTTAGGCAAACAACTCCAGCATCTTCCCCATGTCCACAGTTCTCTACTCCAAATCCTCTGTGTGAGCACTGATCTATGTAGCTCTCAGTCCCATTACACCGAACATTATCCAGCCAGGTTGGTTCACTTCCCTGACCAAAACGGGCACTATGAGGAGCGCTGACTGCTTTACCACATCCAAGCTGTCTACACACCACCTCTGCATCCTTTAAGTCCCAGTCATCATCACACACTGTTCCCCACTGGGCTTTGTGCTGGATCTCCACTCGACCACAACAGTTACTGTGACCATTCACCAGCCTGATCTGGTTATGAGCTTGATTAATTATATGAAAAAGATTTTTTTTTTAAGCTTAGTCCTTTTTTAGTAGGTTTGCTCATGAGTTGTAAAGTAGAGTAACACTAGAGATAAAACTAAAAAAAAACACTGTAGACTAATAGGTAGTACTTGCATCGCATCTATTGAGACATCACTGACTAACAGAATTAATGCTTTAGTCTACTTAATTACGCTATTTATAACACTTATACAGCAAAAAATTATTTAGTCAGTCACCAATTGTGCAAGTTTTTCCACTTAAAATTATGAGAGAGGCCTGTAATTTTCATCATAGAGTCTCTATAAGAGACAAAATAAGAAATTTGCAAAAGTTGCAAATTATGGTGGAAAATAAGCATTTGGTCAATAACAGAATTTCATTTTAATACTTTGCTATATACCCTTTGTTGGGAATGACAGAGGTCTAACTTTTTCTGTAAGTCTTTACAACGTTTTCACACACTTGCTGGTATTTTGGCCCATTCCTCCATGCAGTTCTCCTCTAGTGCAGTGATGTTTTGGGGCTGTCGCTGGGCAACACGTCTGACGCTGCAGGATTTGAGTCCCTGGTTGCGCAGTGTGTCACTGATTGTACCCTTTGTTATTTTGGTCCCAGCTCTCTGCAAGTCATTTACTAGGTCAGCTCTTTGGTCTTGGCCATAGTGGAGATTGGAGTGTGACTGTTTGAGGTTGAGGACAGGTCTCTTTTATACTGATATTAAGTTTAAACAGATGTCATTAATACAGGTAACGAGTAGAGGAAAAAGGAGCATATTAAAGAAGAAGTTACAGGTCTGTGAGAGCCAGAAATCTTGCTTGTTTGTAGGTGACCAGATACTTATTTAACAATCAATTAAATAATTTTCGTGCTTAATTTATCAATGAATTTATTAAAAATCCTACAATGTGATTTTTGTTCCTTAAATTGTCTCTCATAGTTGACGTACACCTATGATGGAAATTACAGGCCTCTCTCATCTTTTTAAGTGTGAGAACTTGCACAATTGATGGCTGACTAAAAACTTTTTTGCGCCACTGTATATACAGGTCCATCTCAGTAAATTAGAATATTATCGAAAAATTGATTCATTTCTTAATTTTATCTAAAATTAAAACTCATATTATATGGATTTATTACACAAAGACTGATATATTTTAAGTGTTTATTTTTTAAATTATTTTCATGATTATGGCTTAAAGTTAATAAAAACCCAACATTTAGTATCTTAGTGTCACGTTCTGGTTGTCTGTGTCGGCGTTGTGGCATAGATGCAGAGGCTGAGACGAGAACTTCCAGATAAACTCTTTTTATTGATATAATCAAGCAAAAACAAAAGCTCTCTTCAAAGAGCACTTAGAAATCTTTAATAGAACGTCTTACTGAAAACAACCAACACAAAATAACCATAACAAATGCTACACGCCTGACTGAGCT
The DNA here is from genome assembly GCF_024256425.1 of Clarias gariepinus. Classification (NCBI taxonomy): domain Eukaryota; kingdom Metazoa; phylum Chordata; class Actinopteri; order Siluriformes; family Clariidae; genus Clarias; species Clarias gariepinus. Next base: position 2,829,354 of record NC_071115.1, read on the forward strand.
TCAGTCAGGCTATTTATAACTCAACTAATGACTGACCTGGATCAGGTGCATGCTTCCATCACCTGACCCAGGTGCCCTATGGGAGATGAAGTTCCCTTCAAATTCAAATTTTATTTGTCACATACACAAACATACACAGTACGAAATGTAGTGAAATGCATTATACGACTGCCATTGACCCTAAAAGAGAGTTAAATTTTACAAATAAGAAATAAATATGAATAAAAGAAATACGATAGAAATTAAATTAAAAAATTAAATTAAACTAGGAAAAATAGAACTAAAAATAAAAATAGAAATGTGCTAGGAAAAAAATAGAACTAGAAATAAAAATAGAAATATGATGTACAAAATAGAAATATACTGTGCAAATTGAAATATACTGTACGGTGTGTGCAAATATGCATAGAGCAAAGTGTCTTAGTGCAGAGGTTATTAAAGTGTCTTTGTGCACTGGTTGTTGTGCACACAACCTATAACATAAAAACACAACAAACAAGCAGAGTCTTTGGGCGCCCTCTAGGGGTTAACCCTTACAGTACCCCCCCCCTCAAAAACGCTCCTCCGGAGCGCTAACGGAGGCCCGGGACTCCCTCCCCAATGTTCAAAGTCTGGCCTTCCGACCCGGAGGCTGTAGCCCTTGTCCCCTAAGCCGGGCTGCATGGCCAGCAGGACAGGTTTCCCAGAGCCGGGCTGCGAAGCGGGCATGCTGATCTCGGAGGCGCTTGGAGGCAGTGGAGCTGAAACGACATCCGCGATGCTTGACAGCTGCGGAGCTGACGCGACGTTCGTGGAGCTTGGTGGCCCCGGGGCTGAAGTGACGTCCGTGTCGCTTAGGGACTGCGGAGCTGAGGCGACGTCCGTGGCACTGGACTGAGGCTCGGGCACAATGTTCTCGGAGCTTGCCGGCTGAAGGGCGGACGTGACGTTCGCAGCTGAGGAGCTGGAGCGACGCTCGCTGCGTCCGGCGGCTGTGGAGCGGGAGCGACGCTCACTGCGTCCGGCGGCTGTGGAGCTGGAGCGACGCTCGCTGCGTCCGGCGGCTGAGGAGCTGGAGCGACGCTCGCTGCGTCCGGCGGTTGAGGAGCTGGAGCGACGCTCGGCGCGCTCGCCTGCTGAGGAGCTGGAGCGACGCTCGGCGCGCTCGCCGGCTGAGGAGCTGGAGCGACGTCCGCTGCGTTCGGCGGCTGCAGGTCTGAAGCGACTTCCGTGTCGCTTAGGGATTGCGGAGCTGAGGTGACGTCCGCGGCACTGGACTGAAGCTTGGGCACGACGTCCTCAAAGCCTGGCGGCGGAGGAAGAAGCGCACCGTTTGAGGTTCCTCCTCCCTCTCGCCACCGCCGTACCTGACCTTCTTGGTCCGTACCTCCTGGTCGGTGCGGGGAAGTCTGTCACCCCGAGCTGCGTCGCTCTTAAACGGTGTTCACCGGATGGCAAGCCTGCAGCCTTTCCAGCTCTGCAGCGCCCTTTGCTCACTTTGCTCTCGGTCCTTTCTGTGCTCCTCCATCGTCATTGCTCCCCCCAAAAAAACATTTAGGGGAGACACCTCTGCTATGCCACTTTTAAGGTGTAGCATTCTGTCACGTTCTGGTTGTCTGTGTCGGCGTTGTGGCATAGATGCAGAGGCTGAGACGAGAACTTCCAGATAAACTCTTTTTATTGATATAATCAAGCAAAAACAAAAGCTCTCTTCAAAGAGCACTTAGAAATCTTTAATAGAACGTCTTACTGAAAACAACCAACACAAAATAACCATAACAAATGCTACACGCCTGACTGAGCTTCAGTCAGGCTATTTATAACTCAACTAATGACTGACCTGGATCAGGTGCATGCATCCATCACCTGACCCAGGTGCCCTATGGGAGATGAAGTTCCCTTCACACAACCTATAACATAAAAACACAACAAACAAGCAGAGTCTTTGGGCGCCCTCTAGGGGTTAACCCTTACACTTAGAAAAAAAAAAGATTTTTCGTATGAATTGTCAGGGTTACCCCCTAAAGGGCGCCTAGCGCCCAAAGACTCTTTTATGTTTTAGGTAAATAATGCACCTCGGTCAGGTGATGGCTTCCACCTCGGCTCACCTGAACCTAGGTGACTCATTAGTTTGATTAGTTAGATTATAAATACCCTGTTTAAGTTCAGTTTGGTTGTCTGGCATTTGTTATTGCTGCTGTTGTTGTGGTTATATTGAAGTTTTTGTTGTGCTTAAGTCAAGTGTTTTGTTTCAGTTTAGTTTTAAATTTCATCAAAAGAACAACTAAACCGTCATCATTGCCTCTAAATTTATGCCTCACCAACACATACAATCCCTACGTGACAAAAGGCCAGACCTTTTCAGCGACATAGCAGAGGTTTCTCCCCTGGGTGTTTTTTGTGGGGGAGCTGTGACGATAACGCCGGGGCGAGTCGACTTTGGGAACGGTCGGCTGGCCACTCGGCATCACTTCAAGGAGCGGGCAGAAGCAAGAGGAGCAGAATCCTGCAGAACGTGCAGGAGACAGACTGGAATAAATGAGCGAGAGATGCAGCAGAGCTGGGAAGGTGAACAGACAAAGAATGTTAATATGTTCTGTGCCCAAGAAAATCTAAAGCGCATACAAGGCCTGCAGGAGCAGTTGGAACAGCTTTAAAGACTGCTTGTCCAGCTTAACCTTTCAGACTGCCACACCACGCACTCAACTACGAGGGCGGCGCGCCACCTCCTCCTCTGTGCGACTTTGAGAACATTGTGCTTCCTCCTCTGCCTGGCTTTGAGGACGTCGTGCCAGCTTCTCTGCTCGACGTCGACAACGTCTCGCTTTCTCCTCCTCTGCTTAACCACGAGGGCGGCGCGCCACCTCCTTCTCTGCTCGACTTCAAGAACATTGTGCTTCCTCCTCTGCCTGGCTTCAAGGACGTCGTGCCAGCTCCTTTGTTCGAAGTCGAGGACGTTTCGCTTCCTTCTCCACCGCTCGACTGCGAGGACATTGTGCCAGGTCCTCCACCCAGCTCCGAGGATGTCGCGCCTTTCCTCTGCCCCCCAGCTTTGAGGACGCCATGCCAGTTCCTCCGCCAGGCTCTGAGGACGTTGCCCTTCTTCCTCCATTGCCAAGCTTCAAGGACGTCGTACCAGTGCCTCAACCTGGCTCCAAGGACGTCGTGCCAGCAACGCTGCCTGGCTCTGAAGCTCAAATGCCTGCTCCGTCACCCTGCTTAAAGGACATCAACCCAGTGCCCGTTCTGCCACCGTTAGGCTTTGGGAATACTGTCTTGCTGGCCCTGCAGCCCGGGCCAGGGGACAAAATCTACAGCCTCTGTGTCAGGAGGCCAGACGCAGGATATTGGGGAGGAAGCCCTGGACCTGGCAGTTTTTGGTGTGCTCCAAGTCAAGTGTTTTGTTTAAGTTTTGTTTTAAGTTTAATTAAAAAAAACAACCTCTGCATTTATGCCTCGCCGACACATACAACCCCTACATGACAAAAATATGTGGACATGCATCAAGTATGAACATGTACATGACTCAATATTTGGTCAGGGCTTCCTTTGCATGAATTACTGCAGCAATGTGGCTGGCTGTTTACAAAATGCTGTAACCAATCACATTAATGGAATTTTGAATGAATGATAAAAATGTTGTTGAAAAATGTGGACAAGATACAGGGATAACCATAATCTTGAGAGGATTGTAAAATGAAGCCCATTTATGAATTTGGAGGAGATTTACAAGGAGTGGACTGCAGCTGGATTCAGTGCTTTAAGAACCACGACGTACAGACTTAACCAGGACATGGGCCACATATTTTGCATTCCTGGTCCACTTGGTTTTATCAGGTCGAAGCTGTCCACTAGGAAGTTTTAGTGCACTTCATGCTTTGCTCTGCTTACTAGCTTAATGGAGATGATGATTTTATTTTCCAGCAGGATTTGGCACCTGCTCACGCTGTCAAAAGTACTAATAACTAGTTTAGGACTATGGTATCCCTGTGATTGATTGACCAGCCAATTTGTTCACCCTAAACCCTATCGAGAATCTGTGTGGTATTCTGAAGAGGAAGATGCGAGACACCAGAACCAACAATGCAGAAGAGCTGAAGACCGCTGCCAGAGTAACCTGGATTTTCACCTCAACAGTGCCAAAGACTTATTGTCTCCACTCCACACTGCACTGCAGGAGTGATTCATGCAAAGGGAACCCCAACCAAGTATCGAGAGCTGTACATGTAAATTTTTTAATTTATTTATTTATTTATCATCTTAAATATTATTTTAATTTTCTAAGATAAGAAATTTTGGGTTTTCATTAGCTGCAAGCCATAATCTTCGAAATAAAAATAAAAATTAACAATTCGAAAATATCAGTCTGTTTGTAATAAGTCAGACTGTTCCCCACTGGGCTTTGTGCTGGATCTCCACTCGACCACAGCAGTTACTTGTACCATTCACCAGCCTGATCTGGTTATGAACTTGATTTATTACATGAAAAAGATTTTTTTGTAAAGTTAAAGTTAAACTTTTTTTTTAGCAGGTTTGCTTGGTTTGAGTTGTAAAGTAGAGTTACACTAGAAGTAAACCGAAAAACTGGCTGTAGACAATTTTTACCATCATCGACTAACATTATTAATACTTTAGTCTACTCAATTCATATAATAATTTATATAGGTGCATAATAATTAATTTGAATATCATTGAAAATTTGTCCTATTAAATAATTCCATTCAAAATTAAACCACATGTATTGTATAAATGTATTCAACACAGACTTATATATTTCAATTGTTTATTTATTTTCTTTTTGATGATCATGCCCTAAAGCTAATGAAAACCTAAAATTTAGTATCTCAGAAAATTAAAACATGACTAATGAACAATGGAAAAAAAAAAAGATTTTTAACACAGAAATGATAGACTACGAAAAGTATGAACATGTACAGGACTTAATACATGGCCAAGGCTCTCTTTGCATGAATTAACACTAGAAGCTCCGAGCACCGGTCATTTTGACCGCTATGGGGGAAAAAAAATTATACTTCACACTCGATCAAAATCCAGAACCCTCTTTTCATGACTTTTCCTAGATCTGTGAGCTTAATCACCCTGTATGCTTACATTTTTAAAATTGCATATGATTATAATAAATATATAAATATTTTTCAAGTTCAATGTTTTCACGCTCCAGCGATATGACTGATAATTTTTCATTCTCTTTTCCACTAAAGTGAAGATCCGTTCTAGTTGCTTACAGCGCTACAGTTCGCTACTCTGTGCAGTTGTGTGTGTACGGAGAGTTTGTGTATGTATGTGCGCGCATCTTTTAAATGTGTGTGTACGGAGAGTTTGTGTATGTATGCGTGCGCGTCTCATAGGTATGCAGTTAATTTACAGTAATTCATTAAAAAAAAAACAGTGTCTACTTTATAAACAGCTTAGTATACTGTGCCCCTGCTTCCTTTTCCGTTTTCTGGTGCGCACATAGCTCCTTTACCTCCTGCTTATGGTTACATTTATGCACTGTTTATATAGAATATGTGCATTAATTGCCGCCAGGTCTAGGAGGTTGTAAAACACAGCCACAGGCCAGCGCCGGGTGTCTCTCTTTACTCTCTTTACTGAATACAGCCGCGCCATTCATCCATAACATCAACGCCAACTTTAGTGCTGTTGTAGTAGAAAATTGTTTCAGGCAGTTTCTTTTCACCATTATCAGTTGAAACTGCCTGATGCATTGTGCTCAGAACACATAAATTTTTCTTTCGTTTTGTCTGATAAATCGTGAGCGTTATATTTCTTCCTTTCCCCAGGAAGGGATCCACAATACGCTTTACCAGCCGCCCTACTGTCGTCTTTCCCTAGATAGGGAATTGCGTTCAACATGTATTTTGTTTTAACATCAGCGGCCACCCAGAACTTGATACCAAACTTATTTGGTTTATTGGCCATGTACTGCATGAAACGGCAGTGTGCTTTAGTAGGGAACCACCACCCCACCCCCACGCTTAGCACTCTGTTCACATGCAAGGTGTAGGTCAACAACTGGCACTTCCAACAGACCTCATTGTCCTGTTGTCTAGAGAATGAAGCTTATTGAACTTGGTTATTTTTAAATGCTTTTACTGTATGTTAATAAATAAATAAATAAATAAATAAATAGCTTGAATGGAGAAACAAACTTCCTTAACGACCATGATTGTAACATATATGTACATATCAGAAATAAAATACTTATGTTTTAATTTAATCCAATGAACACAAAAATATGACAAAATGGTCACGTCTAAGCTTTTATATTTTATTGATCAAATGATTTTTTTTCTTTTTGTGGCATTAGATTTCAGTGTGTTTACGCTGTAAGGTGTAAATGTGTAAATTTAACTAAGGTAAATGAAGCATGTCTTAAAACATAATGCAATAATGCAGATCAAACATAATACACTTGTCCATAAATAAAAAGGAATATTTAGACCTTTATGCAAACTATATTTCACTTAAATACACAGATTAAAACGAGGAAAGAAAGGTGATGTGGACAAATGGAAGGAGGAAGAAAACGGTGACATCAGTTTTCGTTATTTTACAAAATCGGAATATATTTAGTAAATCTATGAATTATATTCAAAGCATCAAATCCAACTATGAAGCTTGATTTAATTGGTACCATCTAACATTTTATTTTCTATTTATTTTATGTTTTGCTGGCGAAATACATTATAGGCAGAGACGTCTGCTCGGTCTTGTTATTTTGTTGTAAAACCCCCAATACAGCCGATTCCCCATCAGCGAAACCGGTTTGATAACTTCACACCTATCGTGAATGAAAGGTGAGAAGAGGCATTACAGTAACTGGGGGGGTCTGCGGGCACATACACACCCACCTCTCCGTGCACACACAACTGCACAGAGTAGCGAACTGTAAATAAATAAAACAAAATAAAATATCCTTAATCCAGATTTTATCAATCAACATACGTTTAACCTGTAAGACTTGTCACACTGTAACTAGAATATTTACAAAACTGGAAGGTACTATAGGCTTATAGTGGATTCCAAGAAAATTAAATAAAATAAAATAAAATTATATATTGTAGCGTTTTTACGCCGAGAAGAATACTGGAGAGACGAGTGAGCTTATTTGCTACCCAATGCAATGGCTGGGAGTACTTTATTTAGCACACAGCCGGTAATGGCATGAGCAGCACCTTCACTCAGGAGCCTACCTCTAATTCAGCGTCAGCCTGAACTAGAGCACATTTCACACGTCACACACCTCAACACACACACAACAGGGCCGAAGTCACTAACCCAAACACCTTTCCCCATCATGGTGAACACACCGACATTCCCGCAAAGCATGCTGGTCGTCAGCCGCCGCCCCACCCACGCCACACTGCCCCCACCCGAGCTGTGACTGTCCCTGGTCACCATGACCAAGTTTGTTTTGGAGGCGTGGAGGCGGTCGGCGCTGGCGGTGGGAACGCCGGCGTCCCTTGGCAGGTGAGGGATGAACGCGAACGCAGTCCTGAGGCGGTCCGGCCTCCACAGAGTTCAATGTTTCCCCGGCGTGCGCCAAGTGTCTACGCGCCAATTCGTGGACACGGAACAGTTTGTCTTTTAATAAACAAAAATACTCCACACCTGGTTTCGTGGGTAAATCCACTTGTGGAGGGGACCCGAACACTAGATCCACAGGCGTGCGCAACTCGCGACCGAACATCAACGCAGCTGGCGTCAGCTGCGAGGACTCCTGCACCGCTGTACGATACGCCCAAAGCACGAGAGGCAAATGCTCGTCCCAATCTTTTTGCCGGTCGCTGGTAAGCACGGCGAGTTGGGTGGTGAGTGTTCGGTTGAACCGTTCCACGAGGCCGTCACTTTGGGGTTGCAGGGGCGTGGTGCGGGTCTTTTTTACTCCGAGGCGCTCGCACACCGCCGCAAACACCTCCGCCTCGAAGTTACGCCCCTGATCGCTGTGCAACTGCTCCGGGACGCCGAATCGACTGAACACCTCGTCCACCAGCACTCGAGCCGTGGTGGAAGCGCTCTGATCTGGAACAGCGAACGCCTCTGGCCACTTCGTAAAATAATCCATGGCCACCAGCACATAACGATTTCCGCGATCAGAGACGGGAAACGGCCCCAGAATGTCCACGCCCATACGTTCCATGGGCGCCCCCACCCGAAAGTCTTGCAAGGGTGCTCGTGAGCGCTGGGTAGGGCCCTTCTTTGCCGTGCAGACATCGCATCTGGCGATGAGCGGTTCACAGTTCAGCTGTGAGACCGGCGGAGCGACTGCGGGTGACGCTCTGGGAGACGCAGTAAGACGGCTGCACGCTGGCTCGGACGGCTGATCACCACCGGAGAGCCTGGAGGACTGCACGGGGGGAACGTCCTGCGTCGAGGGTTCTACATCGAGACGGCGCTCCACTTGCTCGCAGTACCGGCCACGCGCTTTGCTGCCCGGCCGGCGAGGTAAAGCGCCGGTGTTAGCGCGCAAATTTCCCGCTCGGTCTGCTACCGGAAGTTCCGCCCCCCGGGTGTGTGCTGCTAACCTGTCCAGCTGTGGTTTGGGTCCGAGCAACCTGGCTACCCCGAAGTTACCACGCAGAGTTCTGCTGGACAAGTTCAGCACCGCACCCCATCTCTCCAAAATGTCCAACCCCAAAACACTCCTCCTCGACATTCCCCACTAAGAACTGGTGTGTAAAAGTTCGACCACCCACCTGGACTCGCGCTGTGTGACACGCCCGTACCTTGACGCAGCCCCCAGCAACGGTGCAGATGCTGAAAGCAGGATCAGGCCGTCGGCGAACACACTTGCTTTGCCCCAGTACTCCAGAGCGCAGCAGCGAAACAGTGGAGCCGGTGTCCACGAGCGCCCGCAGTAAGACGCCATCCAGCACACAGTCAATGTGAAGCCCAGCGCGGCTTCCCAAGTGTCCTCCCGGCGCTAGTTTAGCGGCTGCTGGTGTACGCTGTCCCGTGCCTCGGCCTCGCCGCGAAACGTCGGAGCGCTGCTCGTTGCCTAGCGGCGACGGGTAGCCCTGTCTCCGGCTAGGTTCACGAACAGAGCGCCACTGAGCTGCGGGCGGTCGCTCGGCTCTTCCGCCGTGATGTACCGCCGATATGGGCTCAGCGCGCTCGGCCTCGCGCAGCGGCAGGACGCTTTGCCGGCTAACGGCGCACGGAGCTGTAGCTTGCTCCGGCGCTTGCGCTGCGCCAGCCTCCGCCCCGAGATCCAGCGCCGGGATTTTCACTTCACCGCTCCGCGTTGGTTGCCGTGGTGTGCTCGCTTTAGCGCCGTCGGGAAAGCGCTTCTTCTTCGCGAGAAGTCGCTCCGCTACTCGGCGGCCCGCTTGGATTTTCAGTAGGTCTTCCGTTGTGCGCTCGCACCCGTTACTCTCCATCCCACTTCTGACACCAATGTAGCGTTTTTACGCCGAGAAGAATACTGGAGAGACGAGTGAGCTTATTTGCTACCCAATGCAATGGCTGGGAGTACTTTATTTAGCACACAGCCGGTAATGGCATGAGCAGCACCTTCACTCAGGAGCCTACCTCTAATTCAGCGTCAGCCTGAACTAGAGCACATTTCACACGTCACACACCTCAACACACACACAACAGGGCCGAAGTCACTAACCCAAACACCTTTCCCCATCATGGTGAACACACCGACATTCCCGCAAAGCATGCTGGTCGTCAGCCGCCGCCCCGCCCACGCCACAATATATATATATTCAGTTTGTGAGTATATTAACATGTGCAGACATTTATTTGAGGGGGCCCTGCATATTTATACATTTGGAATCTGCGTCTACATTTTCTGTTGCATGTATAGAATTAGTTTCAGCTGAAACTCATGATCAATGGTGTTAGGGTTCTTAGTGATAATTAGTTTCAGCCAAATCACAAAAAATAACAATGGACTATGGAACGTGTTACTCATTTATTTATTCTCTACAAGGATACTAACTGCACAGACCAAACTTTTATCTTCTTGAACTGATATAAAAATTCTAAATATAGAATTCTAAATTATAGAGTATTTACAGAAATATAGATATCTACAGTATATAAATATAGAATTCTAAATTATAGAATATTTAAAGAACTGAAATGTTGTCTTATGAATAAAAAAAAAACCCAAGTTAAAGCAGATGGGCTATAGATCATGTTATGTTTTTTTTTATATTTTGTTTTTTTGTAATTTTTTTTATAGTAAATGAACAGCTCAAAGTAGATGAATAGTCAAATTTACTATAGGCTTTTACTATAGTGGATTCCTGCCAACAGGACAAGAACGTAAAAATGTTACGCTTAGCTTAGATTTGGTTTATGATAATCTTATAGTAGAAAACACGAGGTAAATCTGACTATATTCATTTACTATAGGCTTTACGTAGGGGTCTGTCAGACAACGGTAATTTGTCTTCAGTCTGTCGAATTCAGCGGACGTGGACTCATCGCTGTGCTTGTTGTAACTGAAAAAACGCTGCAATTTCTTCAAAGTCTTTCCACTCTGTGACCGCTGAAATCTGACACAACACCACGTTAGGCTACGTCTTGACTCATTTGCATACAGACGGTGATTGGATGTTTACCGAGGGCTCAGGGAAGGTGTGTGTGTGTGTGTGTGTGTGTGTGTGTGCGCGCGTACTACTTGTACTGTTATAAAAAATTTTTATGTAAACAAACAAAATACAGCTTTTTTTCTCAGAGGTAAACGGAAAAGTGAAGTTGCTCAGCTGTTTAGTGTCACTATGCAGATGTTACACTCAGTGTAGTTACCGAAATCTCTGAATTTAGTTCTCATTGAGTGGCCACACATCATTTCCACATTTCCCTCGCTTTTATTACATGATTCTTATGTGAGCATAAACAGTGAAACATTCCGCAGGTTTATAATACACCGCGCCCAAGTGAACCACGTTCCCACCTTTTAGGCGCGTAGCCAGTTGCCTAGCAACACTGAACGAAACGAGGCATAATCCTGGTGTTTGCTTCATTATGACATAGCATAGTTTATTATTTGCTGTGGTAGATTTGATTTATTCAAATATTGTTTTAGCGATAATTTCACGGAAGCGGGTTCAGAACTAAATCGCTGCTCCTGCTCCATCCGAGACGTTCAGAAGCTTTAAATAGAATGAACAAACTAATGAATTTTCTCAAAGCGATATAAAATTAAGTAGAGCTTTCCTTTTTGTTATACTACGAAGCCCCTAGATAGACAAAGGAGGAGAAAAAAACGGCAGAACAAAGTTATGCCAAAAACTTTGGGTTATAATGCAAAACATGACCGTTTTTTTTCTCTTCCTTTGTCCCCTTAGAGACTCTGTAGTAGGTTTTCTTGGTTGAATATATATTTATATATATATATATATATATATATATATATATATATATATATATATATATATATATACAGTGGTGTGAAAAACTATTTGCCCCCTTCCTGATTTCTTATTCTTTTGCATGTTTGTCACACAAAATGTTTCTGATCATCAAACACATTTAACTATTAGTCAAAGATAACACAAGTAAACACAAAATGCAGTTTTTAAATGATGGTTTTTATTATTTAGGGAGAAAAAAAATCCAAACCTACATGGCTCACTAACTTCATGGTGAGAGAGAGTGTGTGAGTGTTGTTTTTTCCCGAGCTCCGCCAGACTGACCAATTTTTCTACTTTTTCGTCCCCTTACGAAGAGTAAACATATAACAGATAAGTATTTCATACTACCTTATAATATATTCACTCGAAACGCGTGTTATATCGTTTTCGTATAAGTTTATATCGTATAAGTTTTAATAGTTTTGCAGCACACCGCTTCTAGCCGGCTTTTCATTAGCATCGCTAGCCCGTTAGCCCGGCTATCACAAGTTTGTTTACGCTCTTTCGCACCGGTTATTTCTATTTTTAGACACCATGTCGGTTGGGTCTCTGCCCCTGTGTGCAGGTGAGGAGACATTGGAGCTGCACTCGGTGGACTTGGAGATGGAGGCCGTGGAAAAGCTGATCCGCGACCTACAGGTGAAGCTGGCCCGGCTACAGCAGCGGAAAGCCACGCTGGAATCGTCGCGGACCGACGCTCACCTGTCCCAGGTAAATTCTCGGCATGAGAATTCTCCGACAACCTCTACTCCGCGTGCTTCTCTGCCCAGGTCCAACGCACCGAGAACGCAGCCTGCCCAGCTTTCCTTCACCCCGGCGCCGGGATACCACGAGGCCTGGAAACTTCAGCAGCGGAAGACGCGCGCCAAGCCCCGGGCGAGGACCTCTCCTCCTCCGCCACCACCCGTCTTCGAGATCTCAACCCGAAACCGCTTCGCTCCTCTCCGTGAGACGGCACACGACGCGCTGGTCATCGGAGACTCCATTGTCCGGCACGTGCGTGCTACCACAGCTAAAGGTAAGGCGTACACGCGCTGTTTACCTGGTGCACGTGTTCTTGATGTTGCTGCACAGGTACCTGCGGCCCTGAGGAAGAACATTCGAGCTGTGGTTCTCCATGCTGGCACCAACGACATCAGGCTGAGGCAGACGGAGATCCTAAAGAAGGACTTCAGGAGCCTGGTTGAGAAGGTCCGCAGCACATCACCCACGACAAAGATCGTCGTATCTGGACCACTTCCGACATTTCAGAGAGGAATCGAGAGGTTCAGTAGATTATTTGCCTTCAATGAATGGTTACAATCTTGGTGTCAACAACAGAGATTACCCTTTGTTGATAACTGGAATGTTTTCTGGGAGCGTCCTAGGCTCTACCGCACAGATGGCCTGCACCCTAGCAGAGCTGGAGCAGCGGTCCTCTCTGACAACATCTCCAGGACATTACGAACCATCTGACTTGCGGTAAGTCATACCTCAGATTCTTTAGATATCTGCCACAATACAACCCACCATACTAATAGACGCACACACATAGCTTGTACTATAGAAACTGTGTCTATTCCCCGATTAGTGAGAAAAAAGAATAAATTCGTTAAATCCAGCCGAAACAATCTGGTAACCATTAAACCAGAAAAAGCCCAAATAAGTAATCGAAGTCTACCTCTAAAGTTTGGACTTCTCAACATTAGATCCCTTACGCTAAACCAACCATCTGCTAGCTGCATAGAGTCGTCACTCAGGGTTCACTCTATTGAGACTGTGTCTGTTCCCCGAGCTAAAAACAAATTTAGAAAGACTCAGAAAGTCTGTTTTAGTAATTTAATTAGCATAAAGACCACAAACTTGGATCAGACTGAATGCGCAGCCGGCACCTCTGATCTGAAGCTAGGACTGTTAAATATTAGATCTCTCGCATCTAAAGCAGTTATAGTTAATGAAATTATCACAGATCAGGAGTTTGATATACTCTGTTTAACAGAAACCTGGATTAAACAGGACGAGTATGTAGCTCTAAATGAAGCTAGTCCTCCTGGATACAGCTACATACACCAGCCTCGGTTAACTGGTAGAGGAGGAGGCGTCGCAGTTATTCACAATGATAATTTGACTATTGTACAAAAACACGGACACAAATTTAATTCATTTGAAATTCTTTATAGTAACATAAGTGTATTTAACTATATTAAGTCAGCTCAGTCGATCCCGCTAATTGTCATTTACAGACCTCCAGGGCCGTACTCGGAATTTCTTAGTGAATTTGCAGATTTCCTCTCAAACCTAGTCATTTCTGTAGACAAAGTGTTAATTGCTGGGGATTTTAATATTCATTTTGAAAACCCAGAAGACCCTCTGAGAACTGCATTTATGTCTATACTGGACTCGGTAGGAGTAAATCAGTGTGTAGTAGGACCCACTCATAAAGCAGGTCACACTTTAGATTTAATAATATTATTTGGATTAAGTATAAGAAATTTATTCACAATACCACTATCTGAAGTTATCTCAGATCACTATCTTGTCTCATTGCAAGTGTGTCACAATAATAATGTACACACAGCGCCGCGCTACCGTATGAAACGTACATTCACATCAACTACCAAACAGAGTTTTATCAGTAATCTCCCAGAGTTCCCAACTTCGATTAGATCACCGTCTGACCCCACAGAACTCGATCAGGCGACTGAATATTTAGAGTCGACATTTCGCTATACCCTAGATAATGTAGCTCCAGTCAAAAGAAAAATTATTAGAGATAAAAAACTTGCTCCCTGGTATAACGATCACACGCGCACTTTAAAACAGACCGCTCGGAAATTAGAACGTAAATGGCGTCAAACTAAATTACTAGTATTTCAAATAGCATGGAAGGAGAGCATCCTGAACTATAGAAAAGCTCTTAGTGTAGCTAGATCAACATATCTCTCCACTCTTATAGAAGAAAATAAAAATAATCCTAGATTCTTATTTAATGCTGTAGCCAAATTAACCAGAAATAAGACCACTGCAGAAATCTCCACAACAACATCATGCAATAGTGAGGACTTCATGAACTTTTTTAATAATAAAATTGTAAATATTAGGCATAAAATTGAGGTTTTGAAACCGAACAATGTAATTGATGCAGATGTTAATCTAGCCATGTCAGACCAGAACCTAGAATACTTTACTCCCCTTGAAGAGAATGAACTAATTTCACTCATCTCTTCTTCAAATTCATCAACCTGTATATTAGATCCTGTACCGACACATTTTCTTAAACAGATAGTACCAGCAATAATAGAACCCCTGTTGAGAATAATTAATTCTTCACTCAGCATTGGATATGTTCCAAAATCTTTTAAATTAGCAGTTATCAAACCAATAATTAAGAAACCTGACCTCGACCCCTGTCAGCTGTCCAGTTACAGACCAATATCAAACCTCCCCTTTATCTCTAAGATCCTGGAAAAGATAGTAGCGGAGCAGCTATGCTCATATATACATAGGAATGGCATACATGAACTGTATCAGTCAGGATTTAGGCCTCATCACAGTACAGAGACGGCGCTCGTTAAAGTAGTAAACGACATTCTATTAGCCTCTGATCAGGGTTGTGTAACTATGCTTGTATTACTTGACCTCAGTGCAGCTTTTGACACTGTTGATCACGCTATTCTTCTTCACAGATTAGAAAATGTAGTGGGAATTAAGGGTACAGCCCTCTCCTGGCTCAGATCCTATCTGACCCATCGTTATCAGTATGTAGACTTAAATGGTGATTATTCTGCATGTTCTCTAGTGGAGTTTGGCGTTCCGCAGGGTTCAGTTTTAGGTCCACTGCTTTTTTCCCTTTACATGCTTCCTCTGGGCAACATAATCCGTAAGCATGGTATTAGTTTTCATTGTTATGCTGATGATACACAGTTATATGTCTCAGCAAAACCTGATGAGAAAAAACAGCTTACTAAAATTGAGCAATGTGTGCAGGACATAAGAAATTGGATGCTAACTAACTTCCTTCTGCTAAATCCGGATAAGACAGAAGTTCTAGTCATAGGACCGCATACAGCTAGGAGTAAAATTTTAGATCATACCGTAACTTTAGATGGCCTTTCTGTTCCATCAAATGCAACAGTGAAAGACCTTGGTGTGATTATTGATTCCAGCCTTTCATTTGAAGCACATGTAGATAATATTACCAGGATAGCATTCTTTCACCTCAGAAATATTGCCAGAATAAGAAATTTATTGTCGCTAAACGACGCAGAAAAACTAGTTCATGCTTTTATCACCTCTAGGTTGGACTATTGTAATGCCTTACTGTCTGGTTGTTCAGCTAGATGCATAAATAAGCTTCAGCTAGTCCAGAATGCAGCAGCGAGAGTCCTCACCAGAACCAGAAGATATGAGCACATCACCCCTATCTTATCTTCACTCCATTGGCTCCCTGTGAAATTTCGCATTGATTTTAAAATACTACTTTTGACATATAAAGCATTAAATGGTCTCGCGCCGCAGTACCTGAGCGAACTGCTAGTGTCTTACGATCCGCCACGCCTACTTCGATCAAAGGATGCTGGCTGCTTGTCAGTACCGCGTATTATGAAAAATACAGCTGGGGGCAGAGCTTTTTCTTACAAAGCCCCAAAGTTATGGAATAGTCTTCCAAATAGTGTTCGGGACTCAGACACAGTCTCAGTGTTTAAGTCCAGGCTAAAAACCTATTTATTTAGCCGAGCATTTTTATAAATAGATTTGCCATAGGTAAAGGAGCAGATCTGGGGGACTCATGGACGTAGAGTATTATGGTGAACTGGTATGTTTGGATGCTGTCTTCCTCACTCTAATTGATCACTCAGGTTTGCCGACGGTGAGGTGATTGTTTGCTTTACATGTCAGGAAGCCCTCATGTTTGTGTTTCCTTCTGGCTCTCCCTTTTAGTTATGCTGTTATAGTTAGTCCTGCCGGAGTCTCTGCTTGCACGCTACAGTTAATATACATTCACATTATACATTGTGTGACTGTGACCATACCTAAATGCCATCTCTCCTCTTCTTCTCTTTCCCCCCCTCTTTCTTTTTCCTCTCTCCTCCTGTCCCCCCCTTTCACTCTTTCTCTCTCTCTCTGTCGAGCTACACATGTCGTTCCTGAGCTGCCAGTGATCCAGACTCCCTCTGCCCTCCGGACCTGTCTGACCCATCCTGGTGCCCCGCTTCTGGCTGAAGATCTCGTCACATGGATGCCCCGTGTGTCTCTCTGGGATGCGTCTGGTGTCTGGGAATGATTCTCTCTACCTAGAAAATGGTTCTGGCCTTGACTGGTGTTGGCAACTGTTTCTCTGGGGACTTGACAGTTCGATAGTTCTTGACTGGAACTTCTTACAAGTCTACCTGGGTCTTCAATAACTACCTGGACTCCATATTAACATCAATTAACATCAGCTATTTTAGCTGAACTGCCTCCCACCCTACACACTATATATATGCAGATCATTTACTGCTTTTTGTTTCACCCAAATGAGGATGGGTTCCCTGTTGAGTCTGGTTCCTCTCAAGGTTTCTTCCTCTTACCATCTCAGGGAGTTTTTCCTTGCCACTGTCGCCCTCGGCTTGCTCACCAGGGACAAACTGACCATTTTGATTCATACAAATTCACATTTCATACAAACCTAAATAATTCTTTTGACTATGTAAAGCTGCTTTGCGGCAATGAAAATTGCTAAAAGCGCTATACAAATAAAATTGAATTGAATTGAATTGAATGGCCCTGTGTGAAAAAGTAATTGCCCCCTGAACCTAATAACTGGTTGGGCCACCCTTAGCAGCAATAACTGCAATCAAGCGTTTGCGATAACTTGCAACGAGTCTTTTACAGCGCTCTGGAGGAATTTTGGCCCACTCATCTTTGCAGAATTTTTGTAATTCAGCTTTATTTGAGGGTTTTCTAGCATGAAACGCCTTTTTAAGGTCATGCCACAACATCTCAATAGGATTCAGGTCAGGACTTTGACTAGGCCATTCCAAAGTCTTTATTTTGTTTTTCTTCAGCCATTCAGAGGTGGATTTGCTGGTGTGTTTTGGGTCATTGTCCTGCTGCAGCACCCAAGATCGCTTCAGCTTGAGTTGACGAACAGATGGCCAGACTTTCTCCTTCAGGATTTTTTGGTAGACAGTAGAATTCATGGTTCCATCTATCACAGCAAGCCTTCCAGGTCCTGAAGCAGCAAAACAACCTCAGACCATCACACTACCACCACCATATTTTACTGTTGGTATGATGTTCTTTTTCTGAAATGCTGTGTTACTTTTACGCCAGATGTAACGGGACACGCACCTTCCAAAAAGTTACAGAGTTGACAATAACAGAGTTGACATTTTCCAACATTTTGTGCTTTAGCTCAAGATGCTAACCTCAAACCAGATACCACATGGCATGTCTAAAACAGAAATGTATGTATTTTCATCATATTATTGTTTTTAAAAAAGTAATTGAGAAATTCACTGAAATATCACAATAACAGATTTGACAAATAATTAATTTACTATTGGTGTATCCTACAAATGTTGTACAAATTAATGAGAGAGGAATAATGACATTCCTCAGTGCCTTCCAGATTTTCCCGCCAGAGGAAGTGACATCACTTGGAGCAAGTCACATGCTTTTTTTTATTAGTGCTTTAAAGATTGTTGTGCCTTTTTATAACAGAGTTAACAGAGTTGACCAGAATGTAGGGACAGACACAAAATGTATTTTTTAATTACTAAAATTACAAATAATACAGAAAATATGTTTTATGCAACTGTTTACATAAATTAGTAGAGTAAACACACAAAAAAGATTAAAATTAGACGTAATTATTTCATGATAATTGAAGCTGAATGTATGATTCAGGAGGCATAGACAGTCAAAAATAGGTATAGAGGGAGTCTTTAATTTAATATTTTCATGACAAAATGTTCCTAAATACACATAGAAACATTATTTTTAGTGATAGCTTGATATACAGTAATGTGTAAATTTTCAAAACTCTTTCAATAAATTTTTTGTTTTTGAAAAATAATAAAAGGTTTATCTCGGAGACGCAAAATGTACCCGCAATTCTAGAATGACCCATATATATATAGCGGTCTTCAGCTCTTATGTGTTGTTCGGTCTGGTGTCTCGTATCTTCCTCTTCACAATACCTCACTGTGAAGTGATTATATATATATATATATATATATTGCTGATTAACAGAATGCTGTATTCCATTAATGGAATTTGAATGGAAGATATAAATGTGGTTGAAAAACGTGCATAATCAATAGGGATAACCAAAATCTTGAAAAAGCTGTAAAATTAAGCCCATTTAACAATTTGGAGGAGATTCGCAAGGTGTGGACTGCAGCTGGATTCAGTGCTTCAAGAACCACTACATTCAGACTTAACCAGGACATGGGCTATAACTTTTGTATTCCTACACCCAATATAAATCCCATAGAAAATCAGTGAGGTATTGTGAAGAGGAAGATAGAGAGACACCAGACCGAACAACACATAAGAGCTGAAGACCGCTATTAGAACACTCTGGGCTTCCTTAACAAATCAGCAGTTTAACAGACTGATCACCCCCATACCACGCAGCATTGCTCCAGTAATTCATCCAAAGGGAGCCCTGAACAAGTAGTGAGTGCAGTACATGTTCCTACTGTTTCAGTCGTTCAATATTTCTAGAGATAAATCAGATTTTTAAATTTTTATTATTATTTTTTCTCTCAAGCAATAGTCTATTTTTCTGATATATTTATGTAAGGGTTTTGACACTTTTTGCATGGGCGGCACCATAAAGCAAGAACACAAGGCGAGGTCTTACAGGAAAAAGGGTAATTTATTTAGGAAAAAATGGGGTATGTAGAGATGAACAGGGCCCCCAAAGGAAGCAATCAATTGATCACATTCCAAAGCCCCTCTCCCAGCCTGCATGTCGCCATCCCGATAATCTAATCTATCCACGATTATAAAGGAGGGTCTATAATACGAAGCTGCAAAAACTTTCACAAGGCATATGACCAGATGCCTCGAAGTAAACCCCAAAACCAAGGGTGTAAATCGGCGATCTGGTAAACAAAGCGAACTATTTTACAGCTTCACCCTGAGTTGGGGGGAACCACCAAGTCACACTTTGACACTCTCCAGAGCAAATGCCTTTCAATGAACAAAGAGGCATACGGCATGGACACTATTTTAAACCATCTTTAAAGTGTGCCAGTAGGGCAAAACGTATATATACATATATTTACTCAGGATGTTTATTCCTGTATGTATGTTTGATTATTCTGCATAACTTAAAAGGTGTAATCAGCATTTACAAACCCCTTTTATTAGATAAAGGAAGAAATGAGTGGGTACGTTATGTTATGTTTGATATCATTCACCGCAGGAGAAGTTCCAGAGCGCAGCCATCGGTAACCAGGCAACCCACGCCTCAGCAAAGGACTTTCCCGAAAGATGTCATCTCTACAACAGCGCACCAACCAATCAGCAATGCCGTGATTCCCTTTGCTGGAGGCGAACCACCGGATGAGAACGAAACGTAACGCAAGTAAACAAACAAAGCTGTATACCTTGCTAAAGTTGGTGCTCATTCAATAACTAAACCGTAAGATTAAACCCAAGACTCTGCTTTTGTGACTTTCGTTGATCTAGTAAACCATACTAAAATAACTTAATTAATTTTCACATTCCAAACTGTTTGTATGTGTGTGTGTGTGTGTTTGTGTGTGTGTGCATGCATTTAAGTGGCATAGTTTCCTGTGTCGTAGATTAGTCAAATAAATTCTTGTTTCTTTATAAAGAACTGTTGTCTTAATCATGTATTTTAAAGTCTAAACATTTGCCCAGATCTTACGTTATCTTGCTCATAATTGCTAAATACTAGATTTTGTGTTATCATCGTAGGCCACGTGATAAGCAGAACTGGTAAGAGACATTAAATTGTGCTAAACGCTGGACAGGCGATAAAGTGTACATTATAAATTTTGATTCAGTTAATCAAATTAACACGAATCGTTAAAGATTCCATACACCTCTGACCCAGAGCTAAACACTACATATTAATGGTGAAGAATGCGTTGGGCATTGTTTCCACATTAAAATTTCTACATTTATTAATGAACAATGCGACCGTCATTTGTTGTTATCATTATGTAAACCCTACAGGTAGAAAAGGGTTAAAGGAGGGAGGATGGAAAGAAAGGGTAAGAGAGAAGGTGCACGTGCAGGTCTGGTGGGCAGTGCAGGCACAGACTGGTAAGCGGTGGACAGCGGGCAGAGTGGCAGTGTGGGCCCGTGTGGACAGCAGCTTCTGTTTCCGCCCGCGTGCGCTGACTCTGCTCTCGCCGGACCGGCCCCTCCCAGCTCTCTCTGTGGGCGCGGCCTCAGACGGGAGTCCTCTCTGACATCCGGCGGCTGAGCGGCTTTTTCCGGCTGGGAACAGGGGCCGTGACGTGAACCTCTTTGCGACCTTTTCCTCTTCGGCAGCAGGGTCACCATAATCCGGCTCCATTGTTAAAGCGAAAGAGCCGCGGGAGCTCCGGCAGTCCTTACTGCGCCGATCAAGGCATACTTGACTCTTTGAAGTCCCTGAGGCGTGTTCCATCTCCCCGCTTGCATACCGCTCCTCCGCGTTCAGCGTGCGTGTCACACTCACACCGCGTAGTAAAGTCTAATCTCCCAACAGACCCCAAGCTACACTCCCCGCTGTATTTTATGGGAGAGGCCCAGAATAATTAGCGGCGATAGCTCACCAGCCGTGCCTAATTCCGCGGCCCCGCTACTTCGCATACGTAAAGGGGAGGCCGCCTAACTAGTGAGCTTCGAAGGGAGCGAGAAGCGATGTTGATTTGGGAACACACCCATCCCAGGCGCACGCCGTGACAATTGAATTTTGGGTTTTCATTAGCTTTAAGCCATAATCATCTACATTAAAAGAGATAAACCCTTGAAATATATCAGTCAGTGTGTGATGAATCTATACTCACCTAAAGGATTATTAGGAACACCATACTAATACGGTGTTTGACGAGTGTTTTTTTTGTCAAAGTTGCTCTTCTATAAGCTTGAATCAGTCGGCCCATTCTCCTCTGACCTCTAGCATCAACAAGGCATTTTCGCCCACAGGACTGCCGCATACTGGATGTTTTTCCCTTTTAACACCATTTTTTGTAAATCCTAGAAATGGTTGTGCGTAAAAATCCCAGTAACTGAGCAGATTGTGAAATACTCAGACTGGCCCCAACAACCATGCCATGCTCAAAATTGCTTAAATCACCTTTCTTCCGATTCTGACATTCAGTTTGGAGTTCAGGAGATTGTCTTGACCAGGACCACACCCCTAAATGCATTGAAGGAACTGCCATGTGATTGGTTGATTAGATAATTGCATTAATGAGAAATGAACAGGTGTTCCTGATAATCCTTTAGGTAAGCGTATATAATGAAAGAGTTGCACTTTTTAAATTGAATTACTGAAATAAATCAACATTTCAATTACATTAAATATTACTGAGAGGCACCTGTATATTATGTTTAATAAATGACAAAAATTTAAACAACCTAAATAAATTAATGACCGATAACACTGTTTAGATTAATATCCTCTTTGCTCTTACCCACAGTGATGGTAATAGAGCTGCTCCTGGATGATGTGGAGTTACTTTCCCTGTATGAGTAGTCACAGGTGTACTGTCCCTGATGTGATTCATCTACAGTCAGAGTAAATGTTGTTGTAGTCTCTGCAGTTTGCTTCTTTATTAATGACCCAGTTTTATACAAACTGAAGTCTACAGAGATGCATGTTGTACTGGGTGTGGAACATCTGAACTGAAGGACGTCTCCAGGTGAGACCACAGAGTTCGGGGAGATCTGAGTCAGTGTGGGACTCTGCAAATCTTATAATAAAGACATATAAAAAATTTAAATGTATTCACTTTTGTCTGTATTTTGCTACGACAAATAATAACAACTTACTTAAGCACACGACTCCAGCATCTCTATCATGTCCACAGTTCTCTACCCCAAATTCTCTGTGTGAGCACTGATATAGGTAGCTCTCAGTTCCATTACACCGAACATCATCCAGCCAGGTTGGTTCACTTCCCTGACCAAAGTGGGCATTATGAGGAGCGCTGACTGCTTTACCACATCCAAGCTGTCTGCACACGACCTCTGCATCCTTTAAGTCCCAGTCATCATCACACACTGTTCCCCACTGGGTGTTGTGCAGGATCTCCACTCGACCACAGCAGTTACCCGTACCATTCACCAGCCTGATCTGCTTATGAACTTGATTTATTATATTAAAAAGAAAAAAATCTAAGTTTAGACTGTTTTTTTCTTACAGGTTTGCTCATGAGTTGTAGAGTAGAATAACACTAGAAGTAAAACAAAAAACAGACTGTGGACAATTTTAACAGTACAACACTAAGTTACTGATAGGTAGTAGTTTTGGCCCACCTATTCAACCATCACTGATTAACAGCATAAATGCCTTAGTCTACTGAAATTATGCTATTTATATAAAACATTTATTTATAGTATGGGTTATAAATGACAAATATTTAAACAGCCTAAATAAATGAATGACTTTTAACACTGTTTAGATGAACATTTTCTCTGCTCTTACCCACAGTAATGGTAATGGAGCTGCTCCTGGATGATGTGGAGTTACTTTCCCTGTATGAGTAGTCACAGGTGTACTGGCCCTGATGTGATTCATCTACAGTCAGAGTAAATGTTGTTGTAGTCTCTGCAGTTTGCTTCTTTATTAATATACCAGTTTTATACAAACTGAAGTCTACAGAGATGCATGTTGTGCTGGGTGTGGAACATCTGAACTGAAGGACTTCTCCAGGTGAGACCACAGAGTTTGGGGAGATCCTAGTTAGTGTGGGACTCTGCAAATCTTAGAGTAAAGTAGTATATTTTATTACTTTGTAAATGTATTCACTTTAAACTGTTTTGCTACAACAAATAATAATAACTTACTTAAGCAAACAACTCCAGCATCTTCACCATGTCCACAGTTCTCTACTCCAAATCCTCTATGTGAGCACTGATCTATGTAGCTCTCAGTTCCATTACACCGAACATTATCCAGCCAGGTTGGTTCACTTCCCTGACCAAAGCGGGCATTATGAGGAGCGCTGACTGCTTTACCACATCCAAGCTGTCTACACACCACCTCTGCATCCTTTAAGTCCCAGTCATCATCACACACTGTTCCCCACTGGGCTTTGTGCTGGATCTCGACTCGACCACAGCAGTTACCCGGACCATTTACCAGCCTGATCTGGTTATGAACTTGATCTATTACATGAAAAACATTTTTTTTGAAAGCTTAGACTTTTTCTTAAGTAGGTTTGCTTCTAGTTTTACTAGAAGTAGAACTAAAAACAGGCTGCATTTTATTTATTTTTTTGCTATTTTTTGTGAATTTTTTCCCGATTTTCCCCCTACTTTAGTAGTGTCCAATTCCTCCCAGTCACTAGGGGGCTCCCACATTAAGTTTCTACCACTATTTAGTCGGGAGGGCCGCAGACTATCACGTTATTCCTCCGACCCACGTGATGTCACCGACCATATTTTTGAACTGCTCGCTCACGCAATGTTGGGGGCAGAGCAACACAATCGGAGGACAGCGCTATCCGCCCCCTCTGCTTACGTGAGCTCACAGATGCCCCTGAATGGTTAGTAAAGCCGTATTAATGTGGTAGCACGAGTACCTCTCATCCCTCCCCTCTGACAGAGCTCGGCCAATCAGCTCTCTCTAGACCTCCGGCTGTGAGAGAGGCTGCATTTTGTAAAACCCTGGGTTACTACAGTAATAGGTAGTAGTTGTACCACATCTATTGAGCCATCCCTGGCTAACGGTATTAATGCTTTAGTTTACTTAATTACCCTATTTATAACACTTATACATGTAGGTGCATCTCAGTAAATTAGAATATCATCGAAGATTTTATTTATTTAATAATTCTATTTAAAATTTACACTCATATATTATATGGATTTATTACACAAAGACTGATATATTTCAAGTGTTTATTTTTTTAAATTATTCTTATGATTATGGCTTAAAGTTAATGAAAACCCAAAATTTAGAATCTTAGAAAAAAAATATTTTTAGTATAGATATGTTGACCTGGTGAAAAGTATGAACATGACTCAATATTTGGTCAGGGCTTCCTTTGCATGAATTACTGCAGCAATGTGACTGGCTGTTCACAGAATGCTGTACTCAAGCACATTACTGGAATTTTAAATGGATGATAAAAATGTGGTAGAAAAATGTGCACAAGCAACAGGGATAACCACAAGCTTGAGAGGATTGTAAAACAAAGCCCATTCATGAATCTGGAGGAGATTTACAAGGAGTGGACTGTAGCTTGATTCAGTGCTTCAAGATTCACGATGTACAGACTTAACCAGGACATGGGCTCCATCTTTTGCATTACTTGTGTTGATCCACTCTTGAACAAAAGACAATGTTAGAGGCGTGTTCTCTGGGCTAAGGATAAAAAGGACTTTTTGCCTTTAGCCCATGTAAGTCACTCTGACTTTGTCTTCGGTTCGAGACTGTTGCACAGTGGGGCAAAGGCCTCTTTTCAGATGAAAGTAAATTTGCATTTCCTTTAAAAATCATGGTCCCAGTGTCTGAAAGAACAGAGGAGAGGCACAGAATCCAAAGTGCTTGAGGTCCAGTGTAAAGTTTGCAACAGTCAGTGGTCGTTTGTGCAGCCATGTTCATTATTTGTGTTGGTCCAATATGTTTTATCAGGTCCAAGGTCAGCGCAGCTGTTAATCAGGAAGTTTTAGTGCATTTCATGCTTCCGTTTGCTGACCAGCTTTATGGAGATGCTGATTTCATTTTCCAGCAGGACATGGCACCTGCCCACACTGCCAAAAGTACTAATAACTGATTTAAGAACTATCGTATACTTGTGCCTGATGGACCAGCAAGTTCGCCCAACCCAAAACCAAAAAAAAAAATTCTTTGCTCTTACCCACAGTGATGGTAATGAAGCTGCTCCTCGAAGATGTGGAGTGACTTTCCCTGTATGAGTAGTCACAGGTGTACTGGCCCTGATGTGAGTCATCTACAGTCAGAGTAAATGTTGTTG
Organism: Clarias gariepinus; assembly: GCF_024256425.1. NCBI lineage: Eukaryota > Metazoa > Chordata > Actinopteri > Siluriformes > Clariidae > Clarias > Clarias gariepinus. Next base: position 2,854,867 of record NC_071115.1, read on the forward strand.
TAGTCTCTCCTGTTTGCTTCTTTATTAATGTCCCAGTTTTATATAAACTGAAATCTACAGAGATGCATGTTGGGCTGCGTGTGGTACATCTGAACTGAAGGACTTCTCCAGGTAAGACCACAGAGTTTGAGGAGATCCGAGTCAGTGTGGGACTCTGCAAATCTTATAATATAGACATATATTTAATAATTTTGTAAATATGTTCAAGTGAGTTTTGCTACAATGAATAATAATAACTTACTTAAGCAAACAACTCCAGCATCTTCACCATGTCCACAGTTCTCTACTCCAAATCCTCTGTGTAAACACTGATTTATGTAGCTCTCAGTCCCATTACACCGAACATCATCCAGCCAGGTTGGTTCACTTCCCTGACCAAAGTGGGCATTACGAGGAGCGCTTACTGCTTTACCACATCCAAGCTGTCGACACACCACCTCTGCATCCTTTAAGTCCCAGTAATCATCACAAACTGTTCCCCACTGGGCTTTGTGCTGGATCTCCACTCGGCCACAGCAGTTACTCGCACCATTCACCAGCCTGATCTGGTCATGAACTTCATTATGGAAAAAGATAAATTTTTCTAAGGGTAGACATTTTTTAGCAGATTTGCTCATCAGTTGTAAAGTAGACTAACACTGGAGATAAAGCTAAAAATAGACTACCAGACTGTTTTAACAGTAAAACACTAATACTTAGTAATTTAAGCCCTCCTATTCAGCCATCGCTGACTAACAGTATTAATGCTGAACCAAGAAATACCGACTGTAGTAGCCTGACTCTCTGTCTGGTAGGGAAACATTTTCTATGGACCCTTTTTCCAGCAACATCTGTAATTCTAGAGGCAGCAGGTGCGCCCTTTCTGGTTTCACGGAAGTGGAGACCACGCCGTTAAAACGCAGATGTTCGGCATCCTGAAACATGGCAAGAAATAACCGAAGAACTAACATTTCTTTGGAGACCGGTGTTGCCCAAAACACCAGTGGTGGCAGAGCATGAACACTGACCTCCTGGGGGTGCCAGGGAGAACACTTAATTCTTGAAAGGAATTCTACATGCTCCTCCCCGGGGGGCGGGCATGGTCCTACCTCAGGACTTCTTCTTTGGGCTTTGTTGCACGAAGAGACCAGTCTGTGGCTCGGTGTAGTTCCAGGAACACCCTATTATCAAGAGCCCCGCCAGTGCTCGAGTCTTTCAGCAGGTCAGCCTGATTAGCCTGCAAAACTGCCATGGTTTGCAGTGCAGCACCAGCTTGACCTGCTGCCTGAAAAGCTTTTCCCATCAGGAAAGATGAAAGTCTACCTGGCTTGGAAGGAAGTGTTGGCTTTTTCAGGGAGGATAACGTCCCAGGAGAGAGATAGCCCAAAGGCGCCTCTTCTATCTGGGGCATCTTCTATCTATTCGAATAAATCGAAGTCGATGGCACGAAAACAAGAGATAAATATGGCTTACTTCATGAATTAGTTAACTCGTTGTGGAGGTCGCTAAAGAAGGTGAGAGTGTCGTTAAGGCTCCGCCCCCTGGCCATCTGACAGAAACCTGTTGTCTAATTTCAAGCGCTTGGGGGAAGCTCGCTCTTGCGGCCAGTCAATATGCAGCCACTCGACCGCACGCGTGACTACTTCGAGTAACTCCTCATACGTTCTGTCATCACTAGAGGAGTGCTCTGAGGTGGCTATTAAAGAGCTTTATCACACGGAGGCACACGTCTCGCTTGAAACTCCGCCATATCGGTGAGTTAAAAACACAAAGCAGTCCTGAAGACAAAAAGATCTAAGGAATGTTTCCGGTTCACTCCTATTTATAACCAGTAGGTGTACTTCATCAGATGACGTCACCTGACCGAGGTCATATAAGCCAAAAATTTGGCTTGTTTGATACACACATGCTTTACAACCGGCAACACAGAAAGATGTTCCCCATAGTGTTTCCACACAGCATTGAGTGTAGCTTTTGAAAGGGAACTACAGAACTATCAAATTATTTAATTACTAATGTTTATGTAGATTTTTATTCTACTCTTATAATCCTCCCCAGATAAAAGCCATGGAAAGGATCAAATGATTTTTTTGACAATTATATATTTAAATGCATGTGTTTTGTTTTGATGGCCACAAGTTGATTTAATTAAGCTTATATTTTGTTAATAAAACTGTTCTTAAAACAGAAGAACACCCTTTCCCCCCCACAGACACACATCAATACACTTCAACCCCCTTGAAATGTTTTTACAATTCGACGACTGAATAAACGGTAATTATCATATTCAATATAAACATAATCACATTGATTACAATATCATGATATAAAAATTTTCTGTACTTGAGCAAATTACACCAGCATCTTCACCATGCCCACAGTTGTGTTTTCCAAATCCATTATGAGAGCACTGTGTGATGTTGCTTTCACTTCCGGAACAGCGAACATTATCCATCCATATTGGGCCACTTCCCTGACCAAAGGAAGCACTTTGATTAGCGCTGACAGCAGTACCACATCCAAGCTGTCTACACACCACCTGTGCATCATTCATGTCCCAGTAATCATCACACACTGTTCCCCACTGGTTATTATAATAGACTTCCACTCTACCAGAGCAGGAGTTACTGCCACCAACGAGTCGTATGTTAGTGCCATCTAAGACAAACAGCAAAATGCATGTTATTATTAATAAATGATAATGGAAGTCATTACAATGTTGCAATATTAAAACAAGATTAAATTTAATATGAATCTATTTTTGTCATTCTTAATTCGTTCTTAAAGACAAGCTCATTAACATAAACATTATTTGCCTTATGTAATTAATCTTATATTGTATGCAATTTCCATTTGTTCAAACTTTGAATAAAATATATTTTTTTTAAACTTCTATCTCTTCTCTCTCCTTAAAAAGTAAAAAATATACAGTATCTGTTTTCACAGTGTAATGAAATGAATTTTGGGGAACTTTCAATTCCATTAGCCTTAGCATTAGTTCGTAATAAGATGCGATTTAGGGAACTATAAATCCCATCAGCCTCAGTGTTATAAAAGAAATGTATAACATTTGAGGGGGATGGCATCCCCCCTGTTGAAAAAAATTACAGAAACCATCCCCTCTGTAAAACCACCCTTACCACCCCCTTTAAATTAATAATGCTGCGTATTATGTAAAATTTGTCATGAAAATTATATATATATATATATATATATATATCAATAAAAACATCAATATTGTATCATAATAATGTGGGCTTTGTGCTGGATCTCCACTCGACCACAACAGTTACTGCGACCATTCACCAGCCTAATCTAGTTATGAACTTGATTTATTACATGAAAAATGTATTTTTTTGAAAGCTTAGATTTTTTTTTAAGTAGATTTGCTTATAGTAGAGTATAGCAGAGTAACACTAGAGGTAAAAACAGGCTGCATTTTTTTAAAGTAAAACCCTGGGTTACTAATAGGGAGTAGTTGTACAGCATCTATTGAGCCATCACTGGCTAACAGTATTAATGCTTTAGTCTACTTAATTACGCTATTTATAACACTTATACATGCAGGTGCATCTCAGTCAATTGGAATATCATCGAAAATTTGATTCATTTATTAATTCTGTTTAAAATTTACACTCATATATTATATGGATTCATTACACAAAGGTTAATAAAAACCCCAAATTTAGTATCTTAGAAAAAAAAAAGATGTTTAGTATAGATATGTTGACCTGGTAAAAAGTATGAACATGTACATGACTCAATATTTGGTCAGGGCTTCCTTTGCATGAATTACTGCAGCAATGTGACTGGCTGTTCACATAATGCTGTACTCAAGCACATTACTGGAATTTTTAATGGATGATAAAAATGTGGTAGAAAAATGTGCACAAGCAACAGGGATAACCACAAGCTTGAAAGGATTGTAAAACAAAGCCCATTCATGAATCTGGAGGAGATTTACAAGGAGTGGACTGTAGCTTGATTCAGTGCTTCAAGATTCACAATGTACAGACTTAACCAGGACATGGGCTCCATCTTTTGCATTACTTGTGTCGATCCACTCTTGAACAAAAGACAATGTTGGAGGCGTGTTCTCTGGGCTAAGGATAAAAAGGACTTTTTGCCTTTAGCCCATGTAAGTCACTCTGACTTTGTCTTCGGTTCGAGACTGTTGCACAGTGGGGCAAAGGCCTTTTTTCAGATGAAAGTAAATGTGCATTTTCTTTAGAAATCAAGGTTCCAGAGTCTGGAAGAACAGAGAAGAGGCACAGAATTCAAGTTGCTTGAGGTCCAGTGTAAAGTTTGCAACAGTCAGTGGTCCTTTGTGGAGCCATGTTAATTATTTGTGTTGGTCCAATATGTTTTATCAGGTCCAAGGTCAGCGCAGCTGTCTATCAGGAGGTTTTAGTGCATGTCATGCTTCCCTCTGCTGACCAGCTTTATAAAGGTGCTAATTTCATTTTCTAGCAGACGTCTCGGGTTACTTTGCTGTTATGGAACTCCAAAGTGTTCAAAATTAAATAAATAAATAGGACATGATGAAATAAATAACTCTATGAATAAATAAGACACATACATGTAATATGAGAATGATATTGTGAAATAATGGAACATATTTTGAAAAAAAGCTTATTATTGTGAAATATATTGCACTTTGCAAATTATTTTTCCCAATAACAGAGATTATTGCAGAGGCATTTTATCTAATTCATGCTGTTTTTATTTCAAAATATAATTTTTTCAAAGTCAGTTTTTATTTCAAAATCTCGTTTTTCACGATGGCCTATTTATTTCATAATGCGACTTTTCAGCAGAATGAGTCGTTCTGTCAGTCAGCGCCAGTGGGTGGGACCTGCATGCCTATTGGCTGATCCTTTAACATCGATTAGTTTCCCTGGATACCTGTCCGCGGACCGCTGCTACAGTTAGCAATAACGTGCTAGGCAGTGACGGACTGGCCGTCTGGAGCACCAGGCGTTCTCCCGGTGGGCCGCTGGTCAATGTGGCCGGCCCAGTCAGTACGTAAATTTATTTTAAAAATGACGGAAACTATAATATTGCATCTCTTTTTTACGCAGATAGATGAGTGCGTTAATCGTACGGGCGCCGCCGATAAAGTGCGAGTGTTTTGTAACGGCCACCACTATGTTGTATATCACATTATGTATGTACAGTATGTTGCCCTTTATGAGTTGCTGCGCATGAGGAGGTGTGTGTGCGTGTGAGGAGGAGAGAACAGAGCAGGAGCTCAGCCGTGCTGACACCACCCCCCCCCCCCGAAACGCTCTATTGTTTTACCCTTTTCTTTACTTTTACTGTATGTTTTGTATCATAATTTTGATACAAATATCAACGCTGAAAAAGGCTGATAAAGGTTTTGTGCTGAACGCTATTGTTGGCTCTGAGCTCTTTTTTCTCCGGCTATCCGGCCCAAAGCGGCACAGTTTGTGTGCATGTGAACACCTCTCCCCTTCTGTACCCGAGCCAAGTAAAAATCAACTGAACAGACAAAATAAAATAAAATCAGTGGCAGCATTAGCTCGGGCTAGTAAACTGACTCATTTTAATTAATGTTGTAGACAATATTAATTCAAAATAAGGCTATTATTTAAAATAATATTGACTACAATAATAATTACTAGCCTGAGCTGATGCTGCTACTGATTTTATTCCAGCTTACCTGTTCAGTTTGATTGGCATCATTTTCACTCTGGTAGAGAAGGGGAGAGGTGTTGGTCCTCATCAGCAGGCACTGGTTCATCATCACTGACCTGCTGCACTTGCAGCTTACACTGATTGGTGTATACTTGCTTGCTGATACACTGAGTGGTGTATCTTACACTGACTGCATCAAGATGATCCTCCCTGACCTGCTAAAATATTGTCTTTATAGTTTTATATGTTGTTTGTCTTAATGTTCTTTCCTTTGTTTTACAAATATGACCCAATATACACTACCGTTCAAAAGTTTGGGGTCAAATTTCTTTGTTTTTGTTTAGTGATTCATTTTCTACATTCTACAACAATACTGGGGATTTCAAAACTATAAAATAAAACATATGGAATTAGGTAATTATGTAACAACAACAAAAACAACAGTTAGTTGTTATTTTAAGACACAGAGGTCAGCCTTTCTGTAATAGTTCTTGCAAGAACAGTATTGTCGAGTGCATTTGCAAAATCCGTCAAGCACCATAATGAAACTGGCTCTCATGAAGGCCGTCCCAGGAGGGCGAGACCAAAACCTACCTCTGCCGCAGACGAGAAGTTCATTTAGAGTTATCAGCCTGAAAAATGACCAATTAACAACCAGCACCTCAGATTAGAGGCATTATGAAGTCTATACAGAGCATAAGTAGCAGACACATCTCACCATTAACTGTTCAAAGGAGATTAATGCATTTTTTGGACAACTTTAGCATTCCTTTACAATGTAGAAATAAATAAAAATCAGGAACCATCATGGAGTTAGAAAGTGACCCCAAACTTTTGAACAGTAGTGTATGTTCAGTGATACTTTAAATAAGATACTTAAAAAGCATTTTTAAAAAAGCTCATTTTAGCAGATCAGATGGAGAGGGATAATTTACCAGTAGACACTGTACTGCCACCTACTGCATAGAATACGTATTGCACCATTAGACCTAACTCGATACTTCATGCACTATTACTTATGAATAAAGGACCAACCAATCACACAGCTGGCTCCGCCCTATCGCTCTTGATTGACAGAACGACTCATTCTGCTGAAAAGTCGCATTATGAAATAAATAGGCCATCGTGAAAAACGAGATTTTGAAATAAAAACTGACTTTAAAAAAATGACGTTTTGAAATAAAAACAGCAGCATGAATTAGATAAAATGCCTCTGCAATAATCTCTGTTATTGGGAAAAATAATTTGCAGAGTGCAATATATTTCACAATAATAAGCTTTTTTTCAAAATATGTTCCATTATTTCACAATATCATTCTCATATTACATGTATGTGTCTTATTTATTCATACCGTAGAGTTATTTATTTCATCATGTCCTATTTATTTATTTAATTTTGAACACTTTGGAGTTCCATATGCTGTAACCCTGTTTCCTGAAATGGCGGGAACGAGATGCTGCGTGAAAACGCTATGGGAACATCTTTTTGTGTTGCCGGGTGTAAAGCATGTGTGTATCAAACACAACAAATTTTGTCCTATATAACCTCGGTCAGGTGACGTCATATGATGAGACGCACCTGCAGGTTATAAATAGGAGTAAACCGGAAACATTCCTCAGATCGATTTTGTCTGAAGGGACGTCCGGTCACGCAGGCAGTGCGGCATTGGAGCGCAGCATCTCGTTCCCGCCTTTTTAGGGAACAGGGTTATAGCAAAGTAACCTGAGACATTTCCTTTCAAAGGCTACACTCGATGCTGCGTGAAAACACTATAGGAACGAGAATGCCGCCACACTGCAAGTGTCTGGACCCCAAGGTTGTGTAGCGTGTGCGCACAAGGCCGAGGAGGTCTCAGAACTATCTCTGGGAGGCTGACTCGAGGACCCGTGAGCCCGGAGTAGCATGAACATCCAGACTATAAAATCTAACAAATGTGTGCGGAGAGGACCAACCTGCCGCGTCACACACTTGCTGCAGGGGAATACCTCTTGCCAGCGCAATAGATGAGGTGATCCCCCTGGTTGAATGAGCCCTAATTCCTAGAGGCGAAGTGAGCCCACGCGCCTCATAGGAGAGGGCAATAGCATCTCTCACCCAGTGTGACAAGGTCTGTGTAGTGGTGGCCGCCCCCCGGTTGCGGCCCCCATAGCATATAAAAAGCTGCTCTGACTTACGCCACTGGCTGGTGCGGTGGACGTAAATCTGAAGAGCATGTACTGGACACAGTAAGTGAAGTCTCTCCTGCTCCGGAGCTGTAAAAGGCGGAGGACAGAATGCTTCAAGAACAACAGGGTGCATGGTTGAGAATGTAACTTTCGGAAGATAGTTCGGGTGAGGATGCAAAATGGCCTTGACTAGCCCAGGGGCAAAGTCTCGGCAGGATGGGGAGACTGACAAGGCATGCAGATCTCCAATTTCTCTTTAGAGAGGTAATGGCCATAGAAAAACCATCTTAAGGGTCAGGAACCTGACAGGCACTGACTCTAGTGATTTGAAAGGGGTGTCAATTAGACCTTTGTGCACGATAGATAAATCCCACGAAGGGACAGTGGCTTTAGTGGGTGGCCTCAACCGTTTAGCTCCATGAATAAAACAGGCAACTAAAGGGTGCTTTCCCACAGTAACCCCATCAATCAGAACATGGCAGGCTGAAATAGCGGCTACGTCCGTCCTGAGAGTACTAGGGCACAAGCCCGAGGACAATGTTTCCAGCAGAAACTCCAGCACTGAAACAATTTGGCAGTGGACTGGGTCTACATGCTTCGTCATGCACCAACTTTCAAATAAATTCCATTTGAGGGCATAAGCTCTTTTAGTGGAGGGAGCCCTAGCACTTAGAATAGTCTTACTTACGCTGGCTGGAAGACCAGCTTGACTTGGTTAGTCCCGTTCAGGGGCCAAACGTGAAGGTTCCAAAGCTTGAGCCGGGGATGAAATATTGTCCCCTGCGCCTGAGACAGAAGATCCCTCCTCACTGGAATTACCCATGGTAAGCCGTCAAGGGCCCTCGCCAGGACTCCCGGGAGCAGAGCTATCGGAGGAAACGCATAAAGGTGTAATTTGGGCCCACGTATGGGCCATCGCGTCCAGACCCAGGGGAGCTGGAAGAGTCAGAGAGTAGTAGAGGGGACATTGTGCTGTCTCTTGGGAGGCAAAGAGGTCCACCTCTGCTGTAAAGAATCTTTCCCAGATCTGATCCCATTCCCTGAGGGACAGGAACTTGTCCTGTGCCCAAAGCAGAACCTGGTGCGCTAGCTTGTTCAAGCGGTGCGAGCGCAGTCCGCCCTGGCGATTTATGTACGAGACTACCGATGTGTTGTCCACCCGCACTAGAACATGGTAGCCTTTCAACTGCTGGAGGAAGTGCTGTAGGGCTAAAAATAGAGCCATCATTTCGAGGCAATTGATGTGCCATGCAAGAAGATGGCCTCTTTGCCCCCGAAAGCGAACCTCAGAAACTTCCTGTGTTGTGGCAAAATTTCTATGTGAAAATATGCGTCCTTCAGATCTATTGTCACAAACCAATCCCCTGGTTGGATTTGTGAGACAATGATTTTGACAGTCAACATTTTGAATCTGTACTTCTTGCGATAGCGGTTCAGCCCGCGAAGATCTAGGATTGGATGCAGCCCCCCGTTTTTCTTGAAAACCAAGAAATAATGACTGTAGTAGCCTGACTCTATGTCTGGAAGGGGAACATGTTCTATGGCCCCTTTCTCCAGCAACGCCTGCAGTTCGCGAGTCAGCAGATGCGCCCTTTCCTGTATCATGAAAGTGGAGACCACGCCGTTGAAACGCAAAGGGGGATGTGCAAACTGAATCCTGTAGCCTTTTTCTACAGTCTTTAATACCCAGGGAGATATGCCTGGCAGTACTGTAGCTTTCACGCTGCCAGTTTTAGCACTTCAGCTGTACGGTAGGGTGTTAGCAGTTCGGCATCCTGAAATACAGCAGGATATAACCGAAGGACTAACGTGCTGTTGGAGACCGGTGTTGTCTGAAACACCAATGGCGGCGGAAACTGAACACCGAACCCCTTGGGGTGCCAGGGATGGCACCTTCTTATTAAAAAGAATGTTACACGCCCCTCCCCGGGGGGGGGGGGGGGGGGCACCCCCACGGTCCTGGGCGCAAAAGCTTCAGGACTTCTGCGATCTCTTTGAGGCGGCTTGTGAAGGGCGGCAAGCCGTACCCCAGTCCTTACTGCTGACGCTTTCCTTCTGCGCCTCCCACCTGGCGAGAATCAGATCTGGTCGAGACTGGGTGGCCAACAGTCCTGACTCTTGAGCACGGCGTGGGAGAAATTTCCCGAAGGCCTGTTCATATAGCCTGGCTTCCCGAAACCTGGTGGCGACGGAATTAACAGCGTCGCCGAACAGGTCGGAAGGTGAGACAGGGCATCATGGAGAAATGTTCGATCCTTATCCTTGATGCCTGTCAAGTTTAACCACAGGTGCCACTCTGCGGACACCAGGGAAGCCATAGAACGGCCGATAGCACGGGCCGTCTGCTTGGTCACGCGAAGAGACAAGTCAGTAGCCCGGCGTAATTCTGTGATTCTCATTCACGGTGCCGCTCGTGCTCAAATCTTTTAGCAGATCAGCCTGGTACGCCTGCAGGACCGCCATGGTGTGCAATGAAGCGCTGCCTGCCTGCTGGTTGAAAAGCCTTTCCTACCAGGGTAGAAGAAAGTCTACACGGCTTGGAGGGAAGTGTTGGCTTCTTTAGTGAGGATGATGTCCCAGGAGAGAGATAGCCCACGAGCGTCTCTTCTATCTGGGTCATCATGATATAACCCCGTGCTTTCGCATGAACGATATTCGCATAAAACAAAGTCGATGGTACAAAAATACTGGATGAGTAAGGCTTGCTCCAAGAACAAGTTAATTCGTTGTGGAGGTCGTCAAAATAGAGGAGAGAGCAGAGTTGTGGCTCCATCTCCTAGCCACCCGACAGAAATCTGTAATCTAATTTAGAATGTTTGGGGAAGGCTTGCTCCTACGGCCAATCAATGTGCAGCCGCTCGACTGCACGCGTTATCACTTCAAGCAACTCCTTATACTCTCTATCCTCCTTAGAGGAGCGTTCTGAGGTAGCTACTTCCATTTCCACAGAAGCAAGAAAACGAGTCTCTTCTACACACTCACAAGAAGCACCGGAGCGCGCCTGTGAAGTGGAAGGAGACACTTCCCGCTCGGATGAGAGGGCGAGAGAAAGAAGGGGAGAATCCGTCTCGCGCACTTCGGCCAGATCGGCTTGTGAACCCCAGGAATGCAGCGCGGCTCGTGGTTCTCTAAAGAACGAGAGGCAAGCGCGAAGCACTTTTATGGGAAGAAAATCACAGTGTTCGCAGTCTCCTTGAAGTCTAAGGAGAGCGTGCTTTTCGCCCAAACACCCAAACCAAAAAGTGTGGAGATCGCTCTCCAAAAAAAAATTTTCGCAAGGGAGGGACACATCTCGTCTTAAACTCTGCCATTTTATCGGTGGGTTAACACTTTTCTTTGCTTTTAACTTGCTTGTACACACACGCGGCACAATGCAGTTCTAAGGACAAAAAGATCTGAGGAATGTTTCCAGTTTACTCCTATTTATAACCTGCAGGTGCGTCCCATCAGATGACGTCATCTGACCAAGGTTATATAAGCCAAAATTTGGCGTGTTTGATACACACATGCTGTACAACTGGCAACATGAAAAGATGTTCCCATAGCGTTTTCACGCAGCATCGAGTGTAGCCTTTGAAAGGGAACATGGCACCTGCCAACATTGCAAAAAGTACTAAGAACTGGTTTAAGAACTATCGTATACTTGTGCCTGATGGGCCAGCAAGTTCGCCCCACCCCCTAAAAAATTCTCTTTGCTCTTACCCACAGTAATGGTAATGGAGCTGCTCCTCGATGATGTGGCGTTACTTTCCCTGTATGAGTAGTCACAGGTGTACTGGCCCTGATGTGATTTATCCACAGTCAGAGTAAATGTTGTTGTAGTCTCTGCAGTTTGCTTCTTTATTAATTTCCCAGTATTATACAAACTGAAATCTACAGAGATGCATGTTGGGCTGGGTGTGGAACATCTGAACTGAAGGACTTCTCCAGGTGTGACCACAGAGTTTGAGGAGATCCGAGTCAATGTGGGACTCTGAAAATCTTAAAGGAAAGAATTATATTTTATCATTTTATATATGTTTTTACTTTAAACTGCTTTGCTACAACAAATAATAACAACTTACTTAAGCACACAACTCCAGCATCTTCACCATGTCCACAGTTCTCTACTCCAAATCCTCTGTGTGAGCACTGATATAGGTAGCTCTCAGTCCCATTACACCGAACATCATCCAGCCAGGTTGGTTCACTTCCCTGTCCAAAGCGGGCATTATGAGGAGCGCTGACTGCTTTACCACATCCAAGCTGTCTACACACCACCTGTGCATCCTTTAAGTCCCAGTAATCATCACACACTGTTCCCCACTGGGCGTTGTGCTGGATCTCCACTCGACCACAGCAGTTACTCGTACCATTCACCAGCCTGATCTGGTCATGAACTTGATTTATTATATGAAAAAAAAAATCTAAGCTTAGACTTTTATTTAGCAGTTTTGCTTATGAGTTGTGAAGTAAAGTAACACTAGAAGTAAAACTAAAGGTTGAAAATAGGCTGCAGACAATTTTAAAGATTGACAAAGACCAATCATAATTCTTAAAATTTATGTTACGTATATAAAAATGTATGTTAAAATTAAGTTATAAAATAAAATAAAGTCACTATAAAAATTCAGTGTATTGTATAAACATTGAAATAATTGAACACAGACAATGCTCATCCTGTTTACATATGCATCTTGGGCAGTTACTAATGAATATTAAAGAGTATGCAAACACAATGCTCACATGACAAGACGTCAAAAACAAGATATCGGAAACACGAACAATTGAACATTTTTCTTGGCGGATTCTGTAATTTGGTTTGTTTTGGCACAAAGTTGGTTTGTGTCCGCCATGATCGTTATTTTAAAGAAAATTTAAATGACGTCTCAGGTCACAACATCTCAAAGTCATCGAAGGGAGGTTGGGCCTAATTAGCATAAGGAAAGTACAGGGTGCACAAAACTATTTTCTTTATTTTTCTTTATTTGTTTATAGATAGATGTGCATTGCCAAGACAATAACGGTATTACTCTCCACTTTATGAATATTCTTCTTATTCATTGTGTACTTGTATAGTTTTAATCAATTTTTATCACTAAAACACTGAGTTACCTATAGGTAGCAGTTTTAGCCCACCTTTTCAGCCATCACTGAATAACATTATTACTGCTTTAGTATACTTTATTATGCTATTTATATAATACATATATCTATAGTATGGGTCATAAATGACAACTATTTGATCAGACCTTAATAAATAAATGACTTATGGCATTGTTCAGATTAACATCCTCTCTGCTCTTACCCACAGTGATGGTAATGGAGCTGCTTCTGGATGATATAGAGTTACTTTCCCTGTATGTGTAGTCACAGGTGTACTGGCCCTGATGTGATTCATCTACAGTCAGATTAAATGTTGTTGTAGTTACTGCAGTTTGCTTCTTTATTAATGTCCCAGTTTTATATAAACTGAAGTCCACAGAGATGCATGTTGTGCTGCGTGTGGAACATCTGAACTGAAGGACTTCTCCAGGTGAGACCACAGAGTTTGGGGAGATCCGAGTCAGTGTGGGACTCTGCAAATCTTATAATAAAGACATATATTTATTAATTTTGTAAATATGTTCAAGTAAGTTTTGCTACAATGAATAATAACAACTTACTTAGGCAAACAACTCCAGCATCTTCACCATGTCCACAGTTCTCTACTCCAAATCCTCTGTGTGAGCACTGATCTATGTAGCTCTCAGTCCCATTACACCGAACATCATCCAGCCAGGTTGGTTCACTTCCCTGACCAAAGCGGGCACTATGAGGAGCGCTGACTGCTTTACCACATCCAAGCTGTCGACACACCACCTCTGCATCCTTTAAGTCCCAGTCATCATCACACACTGTTCCCCACTGGGCATTGTGCTTGATCTCCACTCGACCACAGCAGTTACTTGCACCATTCACCAGCCTGATCTGGTCATGAACTTCATTATGGAGAAAGATTATTTTTTTTTTAAGGGTAGACATTTTTTTTGCAGATTTGCTCATCGGTTGTAAAGTAGACTAACACTGGAGATAAAGCTAAAAATAGACTACCAGACTGTTTTAACAGTAAAAAGCTGATAGTTAGTAGTTTTAGCCCTCCTATTCAGCTATTGCTGACTAACAGTATTAATGCTGTAGTCTACTCACTTATGCAATTCATACACATATCTACATTATTGGTAATACATGGTAACTATTTCAACTAAATAAATTAATGACTTATAACAATGTTTATATTTAAATCCTATTTGCTCTCAACAATATAGTTAATAATAATAAAAAAATATATATTTTAAACAAGATTTTGCTACTGCAAACAGTACGACCCTTTCTTGAGTGCAGACTCCAGTGTCTTTATGATGTCCACTGTTTTGCCAGGTTGGTTCACTTCCCTGACCAGGAAAGCAACCTGACTGCTGACTGCTTTACCACATCCAACCTGTCTAAACACCATCCCTGCTTCATTTAGGCCATCTTCATCATTACCACACACTGTTAACCACTGAGCTTTGTGCTGGATCTCAACTTGAGCACAGCAGTTATTCAGACCCTTCATAATCAGTCAATCATTTTGATCTCATCATTTTGGTTTATACACATTTGCATTTTATACAAAGTTCCATAAGTTCCTTTGATTGTGTAAAGTTGCTTTGCAACAATGACAATTGTTAAAAGCACTATATCAATAAAATTGATTTGCATCAACATTAATTCACATAACACCTCACAGCAACCCAAGTTAAACTTAAGTGCTGCACAGCACGCACATAAATATAAATAAAATGTCCATAGTGTAGCAATTAAAGATTCATAACAAAACACATAAATCACCCCATTGTTTGCACCTCGACAGAGGGACCACTAATAGGTTTTGATCTGCAGAACATAAAATTCTTTTGTGAGTAAAAAGTGCCAGGCCATTAATTGCACTAAAAACGAACATTAAAATTTTAAACTGTATACGGTTTTGGAAGCCAGTGGAGGTAATACCAGTATATTTACAAGTATTAAACAGCATACAAGCCAAAACATTCAGCACAAGTTGCACAACTGGCAGATAGATTTGTACATGATCTGCATACAGATAAAATGAAACATTTTGGTTTAAAATAATTGACACTGATGGCAGCATGTACGAAGAAAATAGAACAGAGCCCAAAATGGAAACCTGTGGAACATCAGAGGACAAACTGTTTTTCTTTTTTTTAAGTAGTAAAAGCACCCCTACCATCCCCTGTACATTAATAATGCTGCGAATTATGTAAAATTTGTCATGAAAATTAAATATTAAAAGATATATATAAAACATCAATAAAAGGTCAAATCCTTTCAGCAGAGACGTGATGAAAACGAAGGATTCAGTTTAATATAGGAGTCTTCTAAATGACTGACAGCTTTAATGATTATAAAAGATGCATTATTTACACAAATTGGGTAAATAATGCATCTTTTATTTTATTCTCAATTTAGAGAAGAGTTTTTGTTTTTTCATTAAACTTTGTGGCTTCATCTACATGCCTGGGTGCAAAAGGGTCAAAAATAAACTTTTAACTGCCATAGTAATTTGATGATTTGTGTGTGTGTTTGTGTGTGTGTGTGTGTGTGTGTGTGTGTAAGAGAGAGAGGGAGAGAGAGAGAGAGAACTACAGAACTATCAAATACTTTAATTACTAATGTTTATGTAGATTTTTATTCTACTCTTATAATCCTCCCCAGATAAAAGCCATGAAAAGGATCAAATGATAGTTTTGACAATTGTATATTTAAATGCATGTGTTTTGTTTTGATGGCTCCAAGTTGATTTAATTAAGCTTATATTTTGTTAATAAAACTGTTCTTAAAACAGAAAAACCCTGCCTCCCCTACAGACCACATCCACACTTGACCACACCATCCCCCTTAAAATGTTTTTACAATTTGACCACTGAATTCAATTCAATTCAATTTTATTTGTATAGCGCTTTTAACAATTGGCATTGTCCCAAAGCAGCTTTACACAATCAAAATAATTATTTAAGTTTGTATAGAATGTGAATGTGTATGAATCAAAACGGACAGATCGTCCCTGGTGAGCAAGCCGAGGGCGACAGTGGCAAGGAAAAACTCCCTGAGATGGTAATAGGAAGAAACCTTGAGAGGAACCAGACTCAACAGGGAACCCATCCTTATTTGGGTGAAACAGAGCAGGAATTGATCTGCATTCATACTGTGTGTTAGTTGGCAGGCAGTTCAGCATAACAGTTGATGTTAATTGATGTTAATATGGAGTCCAGGTAGTTATTGAAAACTCAGGAATAAAAGGTAATCATCATATTTAATATAAACATAATAACATTCATTACAATATCATGATTTAAAAGTTTTCAGTACCTGAGCAAATTACACCAGCATCTTCACCATGCCCACAGTTGTGTTTTTCAAATCCCCTATGAGTGCACTGTGTGAGGGTACTTTCACTTCCAGAACAGCGAACATCATCCATCCATATTGAGCCACTTCCCCGACCAAATGCAGCACTTTGATTAGCGCTGACAGCATTACGACATCCAAGCTGTCTACACACCACCTGTGCATCATTCATGTCCCAGTAATCATCACACACTGTTCCCCACTGGTTATTATAATAGACTTCCACTCTACCAGAGCAGGAGTTACTGCCACCAACGAGTCGTATGTTAGCGCCATCTAAGACAAACAGCAAAATGCATGTTATTATTAATAAATGATAATGAAAGTCATTACAATGAGGCAATATTAAAACAAGTTTAAATTTAATATGAATCCATTTCTGTCATTCTTAATTAGTTCTTAAAGACAAGCTCAGATTTTACACAATTATTAATAAACATTATTTGCATTATGTAATTAATCTCATATTGTATGCAATTTCCCTACACCATGGCCCATTTGTTCAAACTTTGTATAAAATAACTTTTTTTTAAACTTCCATTTCTTCTCACTCCTTAAAAAGTAATAATATACAGTATCTGTTTTCACAGTGTAATGAAATGAATTTTGCGGAACTTTCAATTCTATCAGCCTTAGCATTAGTTCGTAATAAGATGCGATTTAGGGAACTACAAATCCCATCAGCCTCAGTGTTATAAAAGAAATGTATAACATTTGAGGGGGATGGCATCCCCCCTGTTGAAAAAAATTACAAAAACCATCCCCTCTGTAAAACCACCCTTACCACCCCATTTAGATTAATAATGCTGCGTATTATGTAAAATTTGTCATGAAAATTTAATATTAAAATATATGTATAAAACATCAATAAAAACATCAATATTAAACCATCTATGAACTATAAATAATGATGATTAGCCAATCAGAATTCAATATTGTAATGTGCTGCTCACAAGCTCACGCAAGATTGTATCATTTTTCGCACTGTTTGCATTTTCGCAATGGCCAAGAGAAGAGTTCAAGCACAGTTTTTGAGATGTTTCAAAAAGAAGAGAACTGAAGGTATGATTTATAATCATATGATGCATAATAATAATAATGATGACAAATCCTTTCAGCGGAGACACAATTAAAATGAAGGATTAAGTTTAATACAGGAGTTTTCTAAATGAGTGACAGCTTTAATTATTATAAAATATGCATTATTTACACAAATTGGGTAATTAATGCATCTTTTATTTCATTCTCAATTTCAAAGAAGAGGTTTTGTTTTTTCATTAGACTTTGTGGCTTCACCTACATGCCTGGGTACAAGAGGGTCAAAAATAAACTTTTAACTGCCATAGTAATTTGATGATTTGTGTGTGTGTGTGTGTGTGTGTGTGTGTGTGTGTGTGTGTAAGAGAGACAGAGAGAGAGAGAGAGAGAACTACAGAACTATCAAATTATTTAATTACTAATGTTTATGTAGATTTTTATTCTGCTCTTATAATCCTCCCCAGATAAAAGCCATGAAAAGGATCAAATGATAGTTTTGACAATTGTATATTTAAATGCATGTGTTTTGTTTTGATGGCTCCAAGTTAATTTAATTAAGCTTAGATTTAGTTAATAAAACTGTTCTTAAAACAGAAGAACACCCTGCCTCCCCCACAGACACACATCAGTACACTTGACCACACCATTCCCCTTAAAATGTTTTTACAATTCGACCACTGAATAAAAGGTAATCATCATATTCTATATAAACATAATCACATTGATTACAATATCATGATATAAAAGTTTTCAGTACCTGAGCAAATTACACCAGCATCTTCACCATGCCCACAGTTGTGTTTTCCAAATCCATTATGAGTGCACTGTGTGATGTTGCTTTCACTTCCGGAACAGCGAACATTATCCATCCATATTGGGCCACTTCCCCGACCAAATGCAGCACTTTGATTAGCGCTGACAGCATTACGACATCCAAGCTCTCTACACACCACCTGTGCATCATTCATGTCCCAGTCATCATCACACACTGTTCCCCACTGGTTATTATAATAGACTTCCACTCTACCAGAGCAGGAGTTACTGCCACCAACGAGTCGTATGTTAGAGCCATCTAAGACAAACATGTATGTTATTATTAATAAATGATAATGAAGGTCATTACAATGTAGCAATATTAAAACAAGTTTAAATTTAATGTGAATCCATTTCTGTCATTCTTAATTTGTTCTTAAAGACAATCTCCAAATTTTACACAATTATTAATAAACATTATTTGCATTATGTAATTAATCTTATATTGTATGCAATTTCCCTACACCATGGCTGATTTGTTCATATTTTAAAACTTCTCTCTCCTTAAAAAGTAAAAATATACAGTATCTGTTTTCAGAGTGTAATCTAATGAATTTTGGGGAACTTTCAATTCCATCAGCCTTAGCATGAGTTCGTAATAAGATGCGATTTAGGGAACTACAAATCCCATCAGCCTCAGTGTTATAAAAGAAATCGGATTTGTTCTTCCACCTTCTCCCTTTAGTTTTTTTGTTGTAGGTTTATGAATGGAGGTTGCAGCAATATATCAGCAGATTTCCGGGTTGCTTAAATGCACCCACTTGTCAAATATTGATGGTGTATTCTTGAGTGTTGAACATACTGTATGATTTACATTTACCAGACGCTCTTATCCAGAGCGACTTACATTTTTATCTCATTATACATCTGAGCAGTTGAGGGTTAAGGGCTCAACAGTGGCAACTTGGTGGTTGTGGGGTTTGAACCTGGGATCTTCCGAACCATAATCCAATGCCTTAACCACTGAGCTACCCCTGGCCCGAGATGAAAGTTTTATGGCTGAAACGTTGCCTGAGTGTCACAAACCTAAATAACGGACGGTAGAAGAATGCATGATAACCATTTATTTGTTGTTTATTTTGCATTTATTTTGTTTTTAATTAGTATTTCTTAAAAATTTGTTAAACTTTGTATTTCTTCGTTTGGATATGGCCTCAGTTTTTTCCTGGCCAATAATGGTACATCAACAAAGGGAACTGAGTCAAATCATATTCATTTCAGGGTGCTGACCTTTATTTATTTGCATTACCTACTGATAATAATGTTATTTTTTTGTTTGTTGTAGATTTCTTCTGACCCCATGATCGCTGCGGGATTGACCTCACTGGTGGATGGCCATGGTGTGGTGGCTTGGTCACTTTAATTCTCTTCTTTGTAGGTCTGCAATGTGATTTGCTGTGAGCTGGATTGCATGGAGAACACGTTTGTCTGTTTGTCTGAGTTTTTTTTTTCCTTTTTTTATTTGTATTTTTGGGAATTTGCATAGGGGGCCTGTTATGTCTTTTTTATATGGAAATATTCTAATGATTGTTTTGTGTTTAAAAAATGTTTTTGTTTATTGACTTTGTTGTTCATTCACCTCTGTTTGTCATGATTTAAGACCTGGCTGACTTATTTTTCCCATGCTGTCACTTTTCCCTAGCCCTTTGCCTTCGCTCCTTCATTTTTTGATTTTGATCTCAAGCTTCACTTTTTGATTATGTTTTTTGTTTCACATTTTTGGATCTATTGCCTCGCTCTTTGATCTCCCAGTTACCAAACGTACTGTATGCTTGCCCTTTTGACCACAACTCTTATTTCGCGATTTGGCTCAGACACCTCACTGATTGACGCCTTGGCTTTTGATCCCCTTTTGACATTGCTCTCATCTAACTCTGCAGCCACTCATCTGCACTTAGAATCCTCTCCTTCTGCTCCGCCACGTGCCAGAATAATCCAGCCAGCAAAATGAATCCAGCAGAGTGTGACCACATGAGAGAGGAACTCTTCTCAGAGCCCATAATGTTGTTTTAGCTTTGTGCTCAGTATCTTTGTCATGTTACAAGGTGAACCTTTAGCCCAATCTGATGTCCTGAGTGCTGTGGAACAGGTTTCATTAAGGATATCTTTGTACTTTAATCCCTTCAGCTTTCCCTCAACACCGGTGCAAAAAAGAGAAGAGGCTTGCATCTAGCCATTCTGACATAAAACCCAGATCGGTGGAGAGCTGGCCCTTCTTCCCTGATTGGTCAGTTTGGCTAAACAACCAGCTGTTGGAAGAGTCTTGGTTGTGCCAAATTTCTTCCATCTGAGAACTGTGGATGGCTGACTGTTCTCTTTAGAACTTTCAGTGCAGCAGAATTTCTTTTGTAGTCTTCTCCAGATCTGTGCCTTGCAATATCCTGTTTCTAAGCTCTGCAGGCAGTTCTTGGATTTATGGCTTTTGGTCTGATACAATAGACTTTTTCAGCTGTGAGGCCTGCTATGGCGCCATGTGTGCCTTTTCAAAACATCATTTTTAATTTACCACAGGTAAACAAGGCGTAAAAACATTTTAGCATGAGATAAAGAGGCTGGAGTCAGTAAATAGCCACTCCTAAATCAAGGAGAAGAATCTTAAAACCTTGGATAAAAAAATTATCCATAATCCTGGGAGAAAAATAATTGGACCATTGGTCAGTGGTCCAAAGTCTCTTTTTAGATGAAAATAAGTTCTTCATTTCTGCATTTGGAAATCAAGGTCTGGATCAGAGTCTGGAGAAAGTGTGGAGAGTTACAGAATTCAACTTGATTGAAGTGTCATCTGCTTATGTTGGTCCACTTACCTGTTTGCCCACCATAATATTAATGTCCTTGATTGCCCACCCAACACCTAATCTAAACCCTATAGAAAAATCTTTGGGCTACAGTCAAAAGAAGGATAAACACCACCTGACCCAACAATACACATGGGTTGTAAGGCTGCTATCAAAACAACCTGGTCGTTAATAATATCTCAGCAGTTTCACAGGCTGATTACCTCCATGCCATGCCACATTGATGCAGTAATCTGTGCTAAAGGAGCCCTGACTAAGTACTGAATATGTAAAGCAATCATATTTTTTGTATTGTAAATAAAATAAAAAAATCATTTCATTGTTCCATAAGTGAGAACAAGATGTAATTTGGTTCCAATTTCTATCCTATTTTACTAATGACCACTGGTACTAAAACCATAAACTACATTTTAGCTTTCAAAATTCAATCTGTTATGACTCATCTCATCAACACAGATCAAACGAGCTACATCAGCGAAAGATGTTCCTTAAATAGCTTGCAGCAAATGTAAAATTTTAACGTTCCATGGAGTGGTTCATCACAAAACTTCAGACCATGTCAAGGGACTAAGCCCCATTTTACACTCTATTTTAACAGTTAAATGGTCAAGTGTCCTTGAAAGTGTCATGATAACAGTAATTAAATGATAACTCCAATCAAATGCTTTAAAATTCTAGGGTGGTGCATTCTGTACATGGACTTAATTCAAAAGTTGTTGAACCAACCTACTTTACTGTTAATATTGACGAATTGTGATTAATCTTTCCTAATATACCTTAATAACTGAAGGTTATGAGACATCTGAGGTTTCAAAAAAAGTGCTTTTGTAGCCTGGACCAAATTTTAGCTTGATGCACCTGATCAAGAGAGTAAATTAAATCTATTCAAATGGAAAATTCACTTACCAGCCAACAGAGGGGCTCCAAGAACGCTGACTAAGGAGAGAAAAGAAAGAGGAAGAACTTAATTAAACCAGTGACTTAAGGCACAGTTATATTATATAATATATTGTGCTAGAAACACAGTCGCAACTGAAACAACAGCTTTGTGCTTCTGTCTACAAAATGCTGTTAAAACATGTTTATAATGAATCTGTTGAAAAATTTGCTATTTAAATGCAAGTAATGACAATAACTGTAGCCATCAATATTACGGTCTCACTTTTTACTATGTAGTTTATATAAAACATAGTCTGTGCACAGGTTTGATAGCCTATACATGATGTTTTCATGCTTTATATAGCCTATTGCCACCAGTTGGCAAGTTGCCTAAAAAGAACAATAGCAGCACAATCAGATGTTTTATTATCCATATGTTCCCTCATTATTTAACTTATTCTCTATAGCATTTATCCTGAACAGGGTCACGGAAGGCCTAAAGCCTATCCAAGGAGGCTCGGGTCACTAAGTGGACAGGGCACAAAAGCGAACACCAGCACATGCACAAACGTACGCACTACAGGCAATTTGGAAATGCTAATTAGCTTACTCTGAATGGCTTTGAACTGTGGGAGAAACCCGGAGGAAACCCCCCAAGCATGAGGAGAACATAAAAAATTACTAAGAACACAGACCCAAGATAAGACTTGAACCCTTGCCCTGGAGGCACAGGGCTACAGTGCTAACCACAATGGCATCCTGCTGCATTGTCCATACCATTTATGTTAAATCATACATTGTAACAAGAATTAATAGTATGTATAGTGTGAGTCACATGTTGTCCCCAGTCCATCCCTGACCACAGAGTTCATGAATTCTGGATTTTTAATTGGTAAGAAGATATTGGTAAGATGTTAATACATTAGTTTTAATACAGTATGTCATTCTTTCTATAGTAACCGCTCATTCACATAAACTTGTATGGCTGATATACCACAGAAAACAGGGCTAATAAAGTTTTACAAATCTATATTATGCCATAATATATACAGAGAGATGTGTTTCTTTAATATACTTTTTATAAAAAAGACAATTAGGCACATATTGTTATTGGAAAAGAATTAGCATTAGGGTGGTAACAGTAACTCCTCTTTATAAGGTCATAGTTCACTGAACAGGAGTGAGGACAGAACACAAGAAGTGGCTGAGTGGACAGTGTGAAAAATTAAGTAATACAGGCAACTGCAACATTTTTTTTTTAAGTTTGTGTGGGCCAAATGACCTTTGGTAAAGATTGACACTAATAAGACACTGTCACTGACACTAATATGAAGAATAAAGGATTATCTAAATTGTGGTAGCTGTACTTGTCGGTGGAAAATCTTAAAACAAAAAGTACAAATTTTTTCTTTGGCTTACACATCTTAAGATAATTATGTCACAAACCTAAGTTATTGTGAGTTTAGTATTCAAATATAATCGGTCAATGTTCAAATGTAGATATTTGTGAACAAATAAAAATACAGTAGTAGACATACAGTAAGGGCATATAACAATTATATATAACAGTCTAGGGTGGAATCATAAAAAAAAAGTAAACCACTTTTTCCTATGTGTTAACAGATATATTCTGTATTTGGCTTCTTAGATTACTTTAAGAATTTCCAAAATTGTAGATGATTATCATATTGGAATTAAATACATTTTATGTAAATAAACACTAAACATAAATGTCAACACAGTAAAATAAATATTACAATTTAAATATTTACATAAAAAATAAGTAGAACTTTCTTTTGTTTTTTGCTAGTGTGTTAAATTATGCATATTTAACTGAAACAAATAAAAGCATTTGCAACTAGCCAGCAAAGATGACCTGTGATTATTGTTTTTTAAACTCTGTTCTTAATGTTAAGTTAAGGAAAAATGTATTAATAAAAATTTAGAATTTACCAAGCATTAAACTGAGATGAATTCTCAGCATCCTGGTCCTTAAATTGCTGTTCAGTTTGCTGTCACTTACTGTTTCCACTCCTGCTGTCTACTCAGAATAAAACTCATGAGATCATGAGGATGATCATCTTTTTCTATACAATTAAAGAGGTGGAGTTAATTTTTTTTGTGGCCAGTTCCTGCTTCTGTGAAAGGTCAAAATGTAAAGCACTTGTCCAGATTATATTTAGTAAATTTTGTAATAATTTAAGCAATATTTTTCAAGGTTATTGACAAATATAATGTGCCTAAAAATCTGCTCTTTCATGTCATTATTGAACTCTCATTTAACATTCATTTATCAACTTCAGCTTTTAAGTAAACAATCCAACTCATACCACCTCGATTTTTTAGAGGGCAAACATTACATTACATAGATATTATTTTGACTAAAACAAATACTATTAAGATAAAACCTATTGTACTATTTATCACAGAGTACTTCACTGAAATGTTTACAAAAGTCACTTTTTGAAACAAGCTAATGTTTTTAAACTTAGCCACAAAATAACAACATTTGTGTTCCTAGTCAAAACAGGTCATTTATTTAGTAAAAAAGACAAGAGCCCAAACATCCACAGGGAAAACTTAACTATATTACATATATAATGCTTGATGCACACACTGTATAAACATATTTACAATTTTACAGTAGCCCTGCTGCCATTTCTGAGACCCCCACTTCACCTGATTTTTTCCCAGGACACCATCAGCCAGTTTTCTGCGTACCCTTGCATGTTCCAGGCATAACAAGTCTTTGCATCACACACTGCCAATGTCTTTATATCATACTTACTGTAAATGCTTTGTTTGGCATATGCTACTTAAATGGGCACCGTCCCCTAAAACTGACAAGATGCTCATCAACAGTGATGTCATGACCTGGTTTATTAATGAGTGGCAGGCACTTCACCCACTTCTACCAAACTTCCAAGTTTGTATCGTTGACTTCGGGCTGCTTTTATGTGGTGGTCATCAAAGCATAGCACACATGACTGGAAATGGAAGGTCTCCAAAGAGATTGTAGTGTGAAAAATTGCCCAACTGGTGTCCGCATTCTATAAGCTGGATGCAGATTCGTTCCAGATTCGTCCCCTTCAGGTTTGTCATGTTCATGACAATGGTTACAATGGAGTATGCGAGGAAATGATGAAAAACAGATTTGATGTCATCTCTCACTTTTTACTAACAACCTGGTTTCTCTTTGCCTGATCACTGTCATTGTCAAATGTAATTCCATATCTCATGTGAAGTATATCTCTTGGCCTTCATGCTGCCAAAGAATGAACAGCGAGTAAGGCCTCAAAAAAGCTTTATATACCAGAGCTAAAAGAAAGGTGTATGAAGCAATATTGGAGTTTTGTTTTGCAACAGGTCTGGTAAAAATTATGTTGTGGATAGGTTCCTGTGTGGGTTGCAGTGGAAGCTAAAAAGAGGCATAAGAAGTGTTTGTGTGTGTGTGTTTGCTTAAAGACACCTGCATGTAGAAATGTGCTTGAACTCTGTTTGATACATTAACTGTAGTCTTACCTATTCATTTTTAATGACCGGTCATTTTTGACTAGGAACACCATGAGTGTATAAGTACAAGTTCAATGAACCACTCAAATTGTTAAAAAAAAAATTTTTTTGTTCAAATGTCATGTTTGAACAAACTCATTAAACCTCATGAAAAATAAATGAAATTTACTGCACTTTTTAAAGAGGAAATTTTGCAAAAAATTCATCATATATGCCTGACACAATAGGCTTTAAAAGTTAAGTTTGAGGAACCATCTATTATGAACTTTAGACATTATACACAAACAAATGACAATTAAAAAGGGTTAGTGAGCAGTTATTATGTGCTGATTTAGCATAACGAGTTGCTCCATCTGCATTTTTTTTTATCAGTCAAAAAAAAACATTTACACACCCTAAAAAATGCTGGGTTAAAAACAACCCAATCTACCCAGCTGCTGGGTAACTATTGGACTAACTAAATGCTGGGTTAATTTAACCCAGCAAAATGGGTTATTTTTTTAACCCAGCAAAATGGGTTAAATATTCAACCCAAATGCTGGGTTATATTTAACTATAATGCTGGGTTAATTCTACCACATAAATTGGTTAAATGTTCTACCCAGATGTTGGTTCATTTTAACTGGAATGTTGAGTTAATTCTACCTCACAAATAGGTTATTATTATTTTCATGTTTTACAGTGAATCTGTAAAAAAAAAAAAAAAAAAAAAAACTACCCATGTCTATTAAACAGTTAAATTACTTTGATATACTGGTTTATTACAAAAAAAAAACTTAAAAGTTTTGCAAACCATACATATATGCAATAAACAACATCCTATTAAATGTTCATAGAAAAAACGTTCATTTTTCAAAAGCACAAGAACAGATAATCAACAGCGACATCATTACTATACTATTACTCACAAGGGCAGAATGGAGTAATAACACAAATAGGCTGAGGCAGCTTCTACAGAGCAGGATCTCTCAGTGTCATTAGATATCTTTTCTGCAGAACAAAACTATCCAGCCCTGGTTCCATTTTAACATACAAACACTGTCTATGACTTTTCAAGTAGGCCTTGCTATTTCATAGCAACATTACAAAAAGTCCTATACAGGTGCACACTACTTTAAATAGTTAATGTCAAAAATATAAAATGCCTTGAAGCACACATCAACCGCCCCAAGTAGTGTACATTGCTCCAGAGCCTCCCACCAGAATGACAAATGCCTGAGAGCAGCGCTGGTCATTACCTCCCAACGTCAGGATGTACAGTAGGGGTACGGCCTTGAAACTTCAGCCTGCTGGAGGTATTCCACCATGTTGGTGCCAACCTTAGAAAGAAATGAAAAAAAGTAAAAAAATTGGTTGAATAACAAAGATTAAACTGAAAAAGACTATCAATTTAATGTGTAATAGGATTTATACTAAATAAAAAAAATGACAAAGCTAGGGTAGAGGTAACATGAAACAAAAACATGGAGACAGCTACTACCAAAACTAAAATTATATATATACTTTAGTCAGACTAGTTGATCTTGTGGTCTGTGTTGATTTTAAGCTAATTACAAAGGAAATGCATTGTCATATCTGTGGTCATACTGGCACATTACAATCACCCAAATATAAATACTTTCATCTAGTATTTATCTGTACAGCTGACTAATAGTTAATTTAGCCTGAGTCACAAGCAACTTTGGTTAAAGAGGGCTACCTGGTTAGCTTACATGCAGCAGTCATATTTTCATACTACTTGCCAAAGGGGGAAAGGTGTAAAATATTGTTATAACTCGGGAGAAACGCGGGTGACTTTTGACCGTGGAGTAAATTACTAGCTAGTGAAAAACGGGAGGGTTAGCAGGTGTGTATATTTGTGAGAGGGTCAGCGTTTTGTAACACCCAGCATTTTATTGTCTCAAACAGTGAGATTAATAAAATTCTAATGTTAACTAAATGCTAGCGTCATGCTAATACTACAGTTATAGTTTCGTCACCTTGCAAACATTCTACAGAGAAAGCTAAAAAGCTCAGACATCTTATCCGTTTCTTTCACACACAGGTGGGGTTCTTTGGCTAACTATAGCAGCTATTGTCAGCTAAATTATCTTACCTCAGACCAGCCTGAAAGTTTAAGTGTAACCTTAACACGGTAACTGTAATAAATGTTATATATAGTAATAATTTTTCAGTAATATGTGACTTAGGTGAGTGAACATGTGTATACAGACCTTGTATTTAACGTCATTTTCCCTTAAATGAACCGTCATCAGCGGTGTGGGAGCTGAAGAGAGACACGAAGCTCTGACTGACAGCCGCTGAATCCACCGGTGAACTTTGGGGGAGGGGCCAAGCAAACTTCAACCCAGCAGCTGGGTTACACAAAAACTACCCAACTCTCTGTAAATAACCCAGAAAAATGACCCAACAGAGGCAACCCAGCGCTTGGGTAGAAAAAACAACCCAGCGTTTTTTAGAGTGCAGTAAATCTGGTCAGACACTAACCAATACTTAGGATTCAACTGTGCCAGACATACAAGATTACTTTACCATTATGTGACATTACATTACAAGAAATTTCAAGATTACTGTAGAAGCACAAGTGTCTGTGGGTAAAAGAATGTGATACGGTGGGTGTAATTAGCATTGCAATAATTAAAATTGCAATAACAAAAAAAAATGCAACCACGGGGAGGCGCAATCCAGTGTCTTCTTGTGCCAGTCCCAAGTCTGGATAAATGCAGAGGGTTGTGTCAGGAAGGGCATCCGACGTAAAACATTTGCCAAATCAATGATGCGAATCACGAATATAAATCCCATACCGGATCGGTCGTGGCCCGGGTTAACAACGACCGCCACTGGTGTTGTTGACCTACAGGGTGCTGGTGGAAATTGGGCTACTGTTGGTTGAAGAAGGAGAGGAGAAAGGCGTGTTCGAAAGCAGAGAGAGAAGAGGAAAGGCAAGAGTTTAGGAGTGATAGTAGGGACTTTGAATGTTGGGACCATGACAGGACAGGGGAAGAGAGTTAGTTGATATGATGCAGAGAAGGAAGGTGGATATACTGTGTGTCCAGGAGACCAGGTGGAAAGGTAGCAAGGCTAGAAGCTTAGGATCAGGGTTCAAATTGTTTTACCATGGTGTGGATAGAAAAAGAAATGGAGTAGGAGTTATTCTAAAAGAGGAGTTTGTAAGGAATGTTCTAGAGGTGAAGAGAGTATCAGATAGGGTGATGAGTCTGAAGCTGGAAATTGAAGGGATAATGTTCAATGTTGTTAGTGGTTATGCCCCACAGGTAGGATGTGAGTTAAAAGAGAAGGAGAAATTCTGGAGTGAGTTAGATGAAGTGATGCAGAGCATCCCCAGAGGTGAAAGAGTGGTGATTGGTGCAGACTTCAATGGACATGTTGGGGAAGGGAACAGAGGTGATGAAAATGTGATGGGCAGGTTTGGTCTTCAGGACAGGAATGTAGAAGGACAGATGGTGGTGGACTTTGCAAAGAGGATGGAAATGGCAGTAGTAAATACTTTCTTCCAGAAAAGGCAGGAACATAGGGTGACATATAAGAGTGGAGGCAGAAGCACTCAGGTCGACTACATCTTGTGTCGACGTTGTAACCTGAAAGAGATCAGTGACTGCAAAGTGTTGGTAGGGGAGAGTGTAGCCAGACAACACAGAATGGTGGTGTGTAAAATAACCCTGGTGGTGAGGAAGGCGAAGAGGACAAAGGCAGAGCAGAGGACAAAGTGGTGGAAGCTGAGAAAGGAAGAATGTTGTGTAGTCTTCAGGGAGGAGTTGAGACAGGCTATGGGTGGTCAGGAGGGGCTTTCAGTTGACTGGACAACTACAGCCAATGTGATCAGGGAGACAGGTAGGAGGGTACTTGGTGTATCATCAGGTAAGGGGAAAGTGGACAAGGAGACTTGGTGGTGGAATGAGGAAGTCCAGGAGTGTATACAGGGAAAGAGGCTAGCTAAGAAGAAGTGGGACATTGAGAGGACTGAAGAGAGTAGACAGGAGTACAGGGAGATGCAAAGTAAGGTGAAGGTAGAGGTGGCAAAGGCCAAACAAAGAGCATATGAGGACTTGTATGCTAGGCTAGACAGTAAGGAGGGAGAGGTGGATCTGTACAGGTTGGCAAGGCAGAGAGATAGAGATGGGAAGGATGTGCAGCAGGTTAGAGTGATTAAAGATAGAGATGGAAATGTACTGACAGATGCCAGGAGGGTGATGGGAAGATGGAAGGAGTACTTTAAGGAGTTGATGAATGAGGAAAACGAAAGAGAACAAAGAGTAGAAGAGGTGACTGTTGTGGAACAGGAAGTAGCAAATATTAGTAAAAGTGAGGTGAGAAGGGCGTTAAAAAGGATGAAGAGTGGAAAGGCTGTTGGTCCAGATGACATACCTGTGGAGGTATGGAAGTGCTTAGGAGAGGTGGCAGTAGAGTTTCTGACAAGTTTGTTTAACAAGATCTTGGAGAGTGAGAGGATTCCAGAGGAATGGAGGAGAAGTGTATTGGTGCCAATTTTTAAGAACAAGGGAGATGTGCAAAGCTGTGGCAATTATAGAGGTATAAAGCTAATGAGCCAGACAATGAAGCTGTGGGAAAGAGTAGTGAAAGCTAGGTTAAGGGCAGAGGTGAGCATTTGTGAGCAGCAATATGGTTTTATGCCTAGAAAGAGTACATCAGATGCAGTATTTGCTTTGAGGATGCTGGCGGAGAAGTACAGAGAAGGTAACAGGGAGTTGCATTGTGTCTTTTTAGATTTAGAGAAAGCATATGACAGGGTTCCAAGAGAGGAGCTGTGGTATTGTATGAGGAAGTCTGCAGTGGCAGAGAAGTATGTTAGAGTGGTGCAGGACATGTATGAGAGCTGTAAGACAGTGGTAAGATGTGCTGTAGGTGTGACAGAAGAGTTCAAGGTGGAGGTGGGTCTGCATCAAGGATCGGCTCTAAGCCCCTTTTTGTTTGCTCTGGTGATGGACAGGATGACAGATGAGGTAAGACAGGAGTCCCCATGGACTATGATGTTTGCAGATGACATTGTGCTCTGTAGCGAGAGCAGGGAACAGGTGGAGGAAAATTTGGAGAGGTGGAGGTATGCTCTGGAAAGCAGAGGAATGAAGGTTAGCCGCAGCAAGACAGAATACATGTGTATAAATGAGAGGGACCCAGGAGGATCGGTGAGGCTACAGGGAGCAGAAGTAAAGAAGGTGCAGGATTTTAAGTACTTAGGGTCAACGCTCCAGAGCAATGGAGAGTGTTCAAAGGAGGGGAAGAGGCGGGTACAGGCAGGTTGGAATGGGTGGAGAAAAGTGTCAGGTGTGTTGTGCGATAAAAGAGTATCAGCGAGAATGAAAGGAAAGGTGTACAGGACAGTGGTGAGACCAGCAATGCTCTACGGCCTAGAGACAGTGGCGCTGAAGAAAAGACAGGAGGCAGAGTTGGAGGTAGCAGAGCTGAAGATGTTGAGGTTCTCTTTGGGAGTGACAAGGATGGATAGGATCAAGAATGAGTTTATCAGAGGGACAACCCACGTTAGATGTTTTGGAGATAAAGTCAGAGAGGCCAGATTGAGGTGGTTTGGACATGTTCAGAGGAGAGATGGTGAATATATCGGTAGAAGGATGCTGAGGTTGGAACTGCCAGGCAGGAGGTCTAGAGGAAGACCAAAGAGGAGATTTATGGATGCAGTGAGAGAGAACATGAAGTTAGTTGGGGTGAGAGAAGAGGATGCAGAGGATAGGGTTAGATGGAGGCAAATGATTCGCTGTGGCGACCCCTGAAAGGGAACAGCCGAAAGACAAAGAAGAAGAGAATTAAAAAATAAATTTGAATATATAACCTTACCAAAACAGTTGGTATAGAGTGAGGACAGAAGATGACCCATCACTGAATCTTGTGGTACATCAAAAAAGATTCTCTATTGAACAAAAACTAACCCTCTCTGCCAATTAATGTTAAGATCACCTATCTTAGGAAGCCAACCCTTTTCTACTGTGTCATGAATTCCAAAATACATGGCAAGGCTCTAGCTTGTAAATGATTACAGTGGAGTCTTCTCAGTAACAACCACAAGAGAGCTTTCAGCTGTATATGCCATTTCAAAAACTGTACTGGTGCTAGAATCGTGGAGGTCATTATGGGAGAGATAAAGAAAAAAGTGTTGGAATATACAGGAATTCTTTATAGGTTCAGAATCGTTTACTTCAATCATGGAGCTAGCTGAACCCAAGCTGTGGGCTTGGTGGTTACAGAGGAGATGTTTCTGATATTGAGTCAAGGGACACTTGATCATCATGGCAGGCCAGTTCCACAGTTTTCAAGGCCTGAACAAAAGTGCATGCTTTTTTCATCCCTTTTAGCTGCTAGTGTGCAACAGTCCAGGGTCAAATCCAGCTATGTTTTTCCTCCACTATGTGACTGTGGGGAGCTGCTTTTTGAATACTTTGGCCTCAGATTACCTCTCTGCTTAGTACTAAGCAGGATGTGAAACAAGCAAGCTAGGCATCATCATGCAACTTTTCCCAATTTAAAACTATCAAGTCAGCACCAGTGGTCAATCAACAACGCTTACACTTTCAGTTTAAAGCCCAAATGCTGTCCATCCTAGACTCATGGTACAGAGGGTGTAAGCTCCAGTACCTGATCAACTAAGAAAACTATGATCTAGAGGAGAGACACTGGGGAAAGAATTTTATTAGGAATCCCCACCCTGAAATGAATAATCCAAAACAATGTGGTTACTCCACTTAGACCTGATCCACTTTAACTGGTCTCTGTTCCAGGAGGAGTTCAAAAGTTGCATTTTTGCATATATATAGATGGCTCTTCTGTATATACATACAGTGAGGTCAATAAGTATTTGATCACCCTGTGATTTTGCAAGTTCTGTGAGAGACAGAATCTAAAAAGAAAAATCCGATTTTTTTAAACAATTTATTTGTGAATTACTGTGTCAAATAAGTATTTGATCACTTGTTTAGCAGCCAGATTTCTGACCCTCAAAGAACTGTTATTTTGCTTTTAAATAGTCCAGCTACACTCTGCTCATGATTCTAAATTAGCAGCACCAGTGGCGGCTGCTAGCTTTTGAAACAGGTTAGCTCATATTTCTCTCTCCTTGTAAGGATGACTACTAAATAGTTTTGCCAAAAGCAGGTCAACAATATTAGCACTGTCTGCGTTTGCCATTATGCACAGCTTGCTAGCTGGCTAGTTTCCCCTTCCACGAGCTACCTCAATTATATGAATAAACTAACTTTACACTGTTGAAACAAGAAAATTGCGTCAAACAATCTACAATAAATACCTGATTCTAATCGAGCTGGTCATGAAGTTGAACGCGTTTTAGCACACTTATAAAACCAATATAAATACGACAGTGCATATATGAGCATTTATTTTCTGACATAGTAGAGGAAGCGGAGCTTCCCTTGTAGTCTTAGAGCAGCCACCACTGAGTAGCACCTATTTGAGATCGTTAGCTGTCATAAAAACACCTGTGCACCTCACAATCAGCCAAAGTCTAAGTAGATACATGGGGTATCAATAATGCTAAGAATGGTAAAGAATCAGCCCAGGACTACACGGGAGGAGCTGGTCAATGCCATGAAGAGAGCTGGGACCATCGTTTCCAAGGGTATTATCAGTACTAAGACATCATGGTTTAAAATCTTATATCGCACGGAAGGTTCCCCTGCTTAAGTCAGCCCATGTCCAGGCCCATGTGAAGTTTTCCAGGGATCATCTGGATGATCCAGAGGAGTCATGGGAGAACGTCCTGTGGTCAGATGAGACCAAAGTAGAACTTTTTGGTCTTAACTCCATTCGCCGTGTTTGGAGGAAGAAGAACGATGAGTATCATCCCATATATAATATAAGGTATAATATATAGGTATAATACCATACCTACAGTGAAGCATGGGGCTGGAAGCATCATGCTCTCTGAGGTGTTTTTCTGCACAGGTGACAGGATAACGGCACTGTATTAAGGAGAGGATGTACAGGCAACTCGTGCATCTTAACTGCTTCTCTCTAAAGAAGACCCAAAATGGTGCAAAGGATTAAAAAAAATCTTTTTACCATAAACTCTTACTAACTCACCATCTATATTATCCAGGGTTACAGGGGGCCTAGAGTCTATCCCTGGACAAAGTGCCAATCTAACGCAGGGCACACACATGTGAACTTACTCACACAAACTATGGGCAATTTGGAAATGCCAATTAGCCTAATCTGCGGGTCTTTGGACTGTGGAAAAAAAACGGAGTACCCGGAAGAAAATAACTAAGCACAGAGAAAACATGCAAAACAATTAAATTACATTTTAAAAGGATACTTTTAAATCTACAATAAGAAATATCAATGGATTCTGCATTGTTCAATTAAAACAAAACAAAAACATTACATCTAATTGATGTTTACAATTAGATGTTTTTTGTTACTTATAATTACTTGTACATCACTGACATAATTTTACTTACTTTACAATATTTAATTATACAACAGTTAGTTTGTATTGAGTAATCTGTTTGGGTGGGAGACATTCCATGAGTGATAACATAAGGCAAAATAGCATAATAAAGGTGAGACATTTGCTCTAACAATATGTGTCCCTTGGCATTCCAGGTGTTCTACAATCATTAATTACACTAACTGTCAGTCGCAGCATGGGTGAAAGTAGGTCTGTATGGTCTGCAGCACTGCGGAGAGAGTAGCTGCCTGCCAAAACCCACATTCCACAACCAGTCAAAAAAGCACTTTCAGCAAGTACACACACCTGACAACATTATGACATCTTACACTACACACTCATTTACTCATCTTTGTTTGCACATTTGCACGTGCACTTTGTTGTCTATTGTTGTCTCTTTTTGTATAAAAATAGTTTTAGGTTAACTTAAAGGGGTCATACAGGCCTACATGCACTTTTTTAAGCTATTTGGACTGAACTGTGTGTTAGGAGAGTGCGTACACAACCACTCTACGATGATAAAGAGCCACCCAGTGGTTTTCTTTTCATTTATTACGATAACATGCCCCTTCTGAAATCAGGCCAATTGCAAATGCCTGTCACTGTGATGCCACACCACAAGAGGCCGCTCCTACACTAGTTGATTGACACTGGTGTTTAAGCAAAGACCCGCCCCGAGTGAGAAGAAGCTGTCGGCCATTGTTTTTCACCGCTGGAGCAAAATGTCGCCTAAGTGAGTGTGGTGTACAGTTGTTGGGTGTAATAGCGAACACAGCAGTCGTCATTCACTACCGACTTTTGAGCTGCTGAGGACGTAGTGGCTGAATTTAGTTTTTAAAGCTATCCTCCCCGCCGATTTACCTAAATGCGTTCATGTTTGCACTAATCATTTTTCACCAGACTGCTTTATAAACGCGGGTCAATATAAAGCAGGTTTTACTAAAAAGCAGCTCCTAAAAAATAGATCTGTACTAACGCTTCGTGTTCCTGCTTCATCTTCGCCAGGCTCAGTGAGTAATTTCTTTTTCTATGACTATTTGCAGATCGCCTTTTCTAATAATCATGATGAATGCGGAGTGTAAGTTAACTTATACTCTCATAGAACATGGTTATGGCTTCTTCTCTATGTACATCCGTCTCTATATAATCCCTAATCGCCCGTTTATAATAAACAATGCATTAAGGTGATTGTCTAGTTGCAAACTGTGTACGTAGTCGGAAAACTATATTATGCTTACCTTTGTAACGCTAGATGGTTTATAACGATGTCTGTCGAAGATTAAGAAGTCATGTAAACACATCAGTAAACACATCGCGTCCGTATCTCTCTCAGTAAGCTTTTCCGCTTTTGTTGTTGTTGCTCGCGGCAGCGTAACAGCCCGTTAATTCATGCCCATGCAGTGATGAGAAAGACAAATCGAGTCGATACATGTCCATTCTTTTAATTTCTGCGTTGTCAGGCGATATTACAAACTTCCGCGTAGGTTCCGTACTTAAATCAAACCAAAAACTACTTAAGAAAACAGGCTCAGCCTCTATATTCCAGCGTTTTCCGGTTTGGACTGCATTACCCACAAAGCACTGCGTTGTGGGCAATGCTTTGTGGGTAATGCAGTCCAAAGCATTGCCCGCACTGGACTACACTCCCGTGGCTATACACCACGTGTGTTGTGAAGACACGCCCCACAGAACTGGGGGGGCGGGCTCAGCAGAGATCATAAGCATTTAAGGGAACATGCACTGAAATAGGTTGCTGAGAACAGAGCTAGTTTTTACCAGTTAAAAGTAGTGTTTTTTTTACACAACCATTGAGAATTTTTAATTAAATATATTACAAACTTTTCATTAGTACCCTAAAGATCATATTAACATTTAATGAAAAATGGTTCTGGATGATCCCTTTAAAAAAAAAATAAATAAAAAAAAAAAAAATATATATATATATATATATATATATATATATATATACAAAATGATGCGACAATCATCCTGCTCACTCATTCACTGAAAACAATATCTTCATTTACATTTTCAAAGACCCTTTTTGTTTAGAAACACCATATGCATGGAGGCGTGAATGATGATGAATAATGCTGTAATTCACACCACAAAGTCCTGCATAATGAGCCTCTCAGTCAGGTCTGTGACAGAGGGAAGTGCGACAAGAAAATAATTAGAGGACAAAAAAAACATTTTTTGTCTTTGTATTTAGTTTGTTCAGAGTATAGCTTTTATTCATTTTACAGTAGGGCCTATTAATTAGATTCACTGTTTTGGCACATGTAGAAGCGACTACTATCAGTGTGTGCCCCGTGTGCCCAAACCTTGAAGAAGCAAATGACAAGCAGGGCTCAGCTGGTCTTGAACAGCTCTCTGTGCGGGCATATTTTCGTAAAAAGTGCCCAATTTATATTGGTGACCAGAGCAAAATAAATCAGAGCATTGCTAGTGTACTTCATATACATAAACTAATTATACTTTTAGTATATTTTAGAGGCTTACAAGCTACAGTCAAACCATTAACCTGCTTATTGTAATATGCCCCTTTAAATCGTACACTATATGGACAAAAGTATTTGGCCAAACCTGTTAATTTTTTAAATGAGGTGTTTCAAACAGGCTTCAATCCTATGTCCTTCATATCCTATTTGGTATATCTTATTTGGTATACCAAGACATATTGGACAATGCTATGTTTCCTAACTTTGTAGCAACAGTTTGGAAAATGTCAATTAAATTGAATTTTATTTATTTATTTAGCGTGAAATAAATTATGAGT
The DNA here is from genome assembly GCF_024256425.1 of Clarias gariepinus. Lineage (NCBI taxonomy): Eukaryota > Metazoa > Chordata > Actinopteri > Siluriformes > Clariidae > Clarias > Clarias gariepinus. The sequence continues at coordinate 2,891,375 of NC_071115.1, forward strand.
ATAACAGAGACATGACTTGAGTCTACTTTTCACACTTTTTACAGTTTCACACTGTAACTTTAAATAGCCTTTCTGTTCCAACAAGTGCAACAGTGAAAGACCTCGGTGTGATTATAGATCCCAGTAGGGCTGCAACTAACGATTATTTTGATAATCGATTAGTTGGGCGATTATGTTTTTCGATTAATCGATTAATCGGATAAAACCTAACCGCTTATTTAATTTGATATTTTGCTTATAACTATATAAAAAAAACCTAAATCAGGGTATTATTAATGTCTAAAATTAAACTTTTAAAAATGCAAAAGCCACATATAGAGTTTAGTAATTTTAGAAAATGTATATATATATATAGTTTAAAAAAATACCCTGATATATTCTGTTCTTAAGATTTAAACAGCTAAAATAATGTAATTTTGTATAATAAAATGATGTATGCATAAGTAAAACCACAGTAAAGTGCAAGTTAACTTTGTAGTGGACTATAAAAAAAACTGTAGAAATGCAAAAAGCTAATAGTCACAAATATACTGTTATTTGCATTCGCTGAAAACCACAACAATCACTAAATGTAATATTCTCCTGTTATTCGCACCGTGTAATTTAAGCTAATCTAAAGTAGCGCCATTTAACTAATCATTATTGCTCATGAGGTGATTGCGCAATGTGATGCTAGCGAGTAGCACATGAACAGATCTAGCGCGACTGTCCCGAAGTTAGCAAACAGTGTAAACAAAAGCACTTAATACTATACAACTTTTACACGATGGAGATTTTACTGACCCTGCTGACGTTTCGCCATCCGTAATACCATCACGTTTTCTGTTTAAGTGTTCGTGCATGACATGCTGTGAAAGCTCGGTCTTGCATAGCGTGCAGGTTACCGTCTTCTTAGAGGCGTTTAATGTAAATTGCTATCAAACCTTGGAGGACTCTGGGCGCGCGCTTATTCCTGCAGACGCTTCTGTAAGTGAGCGGCTGTGTATCTGTGTGTATTTGTGCATCTTGTGGTCGCGCTCCTCAGTGACGTGAGCAGCCCAACTAATTGATAACAGCATTCGTTGACAACGAATTTCGTTATCGATAATTATCGATTTTATCAATTAGTTGTTGCAGCCCTAGATCCCAGCCTTTCATTTGAAGCACATGTAGATAATATTACCAGAATAGCATTCTTTCACCTTAGAAATGTTGCCAAGATAAGGAATATATTGTCACTAAACGATGCAGAAAAACTAGTTTATGCTTTTATCACCTCTAGATTGGACTATTGTAACGCCTTACTGTCTGGTTGTTCAACTAGGTGTATAAACAAGCTTCAGTTAGTCCAAAATGCAGCAACGAGAGTCCTCACTAGAACCAGAACATACATCACTCCTATCTTATCCACACTGCATTGGCTACCTGTGAAATTTCGCATCGATTTTAAAATACTACTTTTGACATATAAAGCATTAAATGGTCTTGTGCTTCAGTATCTGAGTGAACTGCTAGTGCCTTATGATCCGCCACGCCTACTTCGATCAAAGAATGCAGGCTGCTTGTCGGTATCATGTATTATGAAAACTACAAAGCCCCAAAGTTATGGAAGTCTTCCAATAAATGTTCAGGACTCAGACACAGTGTTTAAGTCTAGGCTAAAAACCTATTTATTTAGCCAAGCATTTTTGTAAATAGATTAGCCTAAGGTACAGGAGCAGATCTGGGGGACTCATGGACGTAGAGTATTACGGTGAACTGGTATGTTTAGATGCTGTCTTCCCCACTCTCATTGATCACTCAGGTTTGTTGACGATGAAGTGATTGGTCACTTTACATCTCAGGGATCCCTCATGTCTGTGTTTCCTTCTGACTCTCCCTTTTAGTTATGCTGTTATAGTTAGTCCTGCAAGAGTCCCTGCTTGCTCTCTGCACTAAATATGCATTCGATTTATACATTGTTTGACTGTAACTGCCATCTCTCCTTCTCTTCTGCTCTCTCTTCTCCCTTTTCTCTCACGGATGGATGCCCTGAATTGAACATTTAAACTGCTAGACTGTGTCTGAGCCCCAAACACTGTCTGGAAGGCTATTCCAAAGCTTAGGAGCTAAATATGAGAATGCCCCCTTTTGTAGATTTTGTAGATTTAAAAAAAAAATTCTGGTAGTTTTTCTTAAAGAAATGTGGAGGATTGTATATTGTCTGAAGACTGTCCAGATATGTGGGAGCTAATCCATTTAGAGTTTTGTATGTAAGTAATGCTAGTTTTTAATTAATTTTAAACTGAACAGATGGCCAGTGCAGGGATGATAATATTGGGGCCATACGATCATATTGATCTACTGAGAACCCTGGCAGCTGCATTTTGGACTAACTGTAGATTGTTTATTGAGGATGCATGACAACCACCTAGTAATGCATTACAATATTGAAGTCTGGAGGTCCAGCGTGCAACTTTTCTACATCAGATATGGATAGAATGTTCCTAAGTTTGGCAATATTTCTAAGGTGAAAAAGGCTGTTTTTGTAATATGGGAAATATGATTTTCAAAGAATAACTTACTGTAATATTACGCCCAGGTCTTTCACTGTCGAGCTGGTAGTAATAGTAAATCCTTCCAAATGCAGGCTGAATTGTAAGAGCTGTTGTGTGCTGTTTTTTTGGGCCAATAAGTAATATCTCTGTCTTATCTGAATTTAGTAAAAGAGAATTTTAGGTCATCCAATCTTTATATCTTGGACACCGTAATCTAGACAACTTGGGTATTTCGTCTGGTTTTGTTGAGATGTATAACTACAGATGTCGCCATTAAGACTGCGCGTTATTTCCCGCGAGATGCCGCAATGTAGCGCGCGGCGTGCCGCGACTTGCTGGAGGCAACATTCGGGAATTTAATAAATGTTTTGTGCTTCACTAAACATCCGCCAGATGGCGCATGGAAGGACTTTATGAATGCTGAAGCAAACATGAATTTTATTTTGTTTTAAAACAGATATTTCATAATGAACGTGTTCATATGTGCTTCGTGTTATTTTTATAATGATAAAATGAGATGCCCAAATTCGTGCTTTAAAAGTTTTTTATATAGTTTTTGTGATGTCTTAACAGGGACAAAATAATGAAAGACATCGCAATGCCTCGGTTTAAATAGTATTGAAATTAATTAAATTTCCTGATAGTAGGCTATCTGATAGTGTTAACTATGCAAATGTCCGGATTATTATTCATAATTACTTTAAGTGTAATTCACAAATTTACTGATTATATTATGTTTTTATGTGTATACAGTATGTGTTTGTATGTAAATATATTATATAAGTATGTGTTTGTGCGCGTGTCTCATATGTAACATTCATATTAAATGCAATTCATGATAAGTGTATGTTGTTAAAGTATTTGTGGATATGTATGTACAGTATCGACGCGGCTCGCGCAGGGGGCAGTGACGCGCATAAACAGTTAGCGCGCTCTCGGGTTAAAGCGCACAGAGCACAAACTCTCTCTTCCTATAAATCCTTGGTAAGGGCATATAGTTAGCCCTGAGAACATCTTTAGTTTAGGTTCCAGGATCCCATCCGTTCTCGCGTAGACGGCAGAGCTCTGGTTATTTTAATTTTTAGATTTTAAGGTGTGTGTGTGTGTGTGTGTGTCCGCGCGCGTCTCATATACAATGTATGTGCTTTATATTATTTTCATAAGGATAAAATGAGATGCCCAAATTCGTGGTTTGAAATTTATAGTAAGTTTCTTATATAGTTTTTGTAATGTCTTAACAGGGAGAAATTAATAAAAGACGCGGCAATGCCTCGGTTTAAATGGTCTTAAATGAATTTAATTACCTGATAGTAGGCTACCTTATAATCTGATAGTGTTAACTATGCGAATGGCCTGATTCGTGAATATGCCAACATGTGTTATTTAAAATGTTAAAATGTGTCGCCATCATCAGAAGACATGAATGAACTATAATGTGTGTGTGTGTGTGTGCAGTATATACAACGAGACAGCGGGATGGGGGAATTGGCAGAATTGAGGTTTAAAACTAATTAACAAGACCAAGCAGACGTCTCTGCCTAAATGTATTTCGCCAGCAAAACATAGAATAAATAGAAAAAACATGTTCAATGGTACCAATTAAATCAGACTTCATAATTACTTTGAGTGTAATTTACAAATTTACTGATTATACTATGTTTTTATGTGTATACAGTATGTGTTTGTGCGCGTGTCTCATATGTAACATTTAGATAAAATGCAATTCATGATAACACGGAGAGTTTCTGTTGATAAGTGTATGTCAAAGTATTTGTGGACATGTAATTATCTCAAAAAAAAAAAAAACTCTTAAACTCTCAAAACTTAAGAATGTCTTGAAACATAATGCAGTAACTCTATAAGCCCGCAATCTTATTAAGGTTAATTATTGCCAGCTGGCACGAATAGGTGACTTCGTCCCTTTGGCTACTCGCTCACTCCGTAGGCTCCCTGAACAGAAGAGCCTCAGATTTAAGAGGTTTTTAAAGTGTGGAGAGATTCATTTCAGTTTCTCTGAATGTATAGGTGAGAACAGCTGATTCACACCTGGGGAGGGTGCGACAACCCAGGATTAATAGGAATAAGAGGCCCTTACTGCATAAATATTATTTAGTACGACAACATTCCTCCGCGCTCTGGAAAACGTTTTTGGTGCGGTTGAGCGCTGATTAGACTGTAGGAAATGTAGGAAATTATAATGTAGGAAATTAAAAAGAAGAATTTTTATTTTGACTATTAAAAAAATTAACCTTTGTCTATTTTTAGGCGTGCCAGCTGCACCTTTTTAGTTATAAGTTTTCAATACAAATCTTATAATGCATGACTCTCCCCTTGTTAATATTTTAACTATTAATTTTACTATTTTAGCTATTACTATTTAGTTTACTTCCAAATAACATTAAAACAAGAATAAAATGTTTAATATATATTGTTGACTACATTTGGGCCATGTAACGGGTTTGACTCTAAGTGCACGGGCGGCACCATGAAGCACGGACTCGCGGCAAGGTCTTACGGAAAAAAATAAGAAGAAAAGGGTTAAAGGAGTGAGGATGGAAAGGAAGAAATGTGCACGTGCAGGTTTAATTGGCATGCGGGCACGGCCTGGTGAGCGGTGGGCAGCCACGTGGGCCCACGAGGACAGCAGATCCAGCAGCTCCTGCCTCCGTCCATTCGCGCTGACTCTGCTCTCCGCGGATGGCCACACCGGCCCCTCCCATCTCTCGCTACGTTTGAAGTCCCTGGGGCGCGTTCCATTTGCGCTGCTTGCATGCCGCACTTCCGCGTTATTGCGCGTGCGTCGCATTTGCACCGTGTAGTAAAATCCACTGTAACCCAACAAACCCCGAGGATTTTATAGCGTGGGGTGCAAGCCCGGGATCATAAGCAAGGATAGCCCCGCTTCTTCGCATATCTGAAGTAGTACTATATATATAGTAAAACCTTGAATTAAGAGCATAATCATTGCAATTCCCGATTTCGTCTGTCCCTTCCCTGTCCAAACTGACGCATTGGACACAGTTCTTTCTCAGAAGTTTAAGGGCGAAGGTAGGGAGCTTACACAGGGAGAGACAACCGATGCCACAATTGAACGGGGTCTCTTGCTTTTTAGTGGGCAGTAGAGGAGCTCTGTTATTATCTAGAAGAACGGCACTTCACATTAGTCATGGACTTTGCACACACATTGTGCACAAAGCTCTCATCCAAGGTGCTGTTATTTGGTGATTTTTGAGGCTGGTAACTTTAAATAAACTGTTCATGCCTAATGTGAGCTACAAAGCTATCTAATTACAGCCACATCGGTAATATTCAGCACAACAGCCTCAATGACATCAAATGTGATATTGTTTAATTGGACAGCAACTAGAAATAGTCATTCCATCACCAGCTCTGTCTTAAAGTTAAGCGAAGAAAACCTAAACTTCTCTGTCCTAAGACTTTTCAGTGTTGAAAAAGTGATAGCTGTACGTCTGACTTTTGAAAGTATTGACACTAGAGACTTCACCACATCACCAGGAAGCACATTTTAAAAATATAAAGGAAAGAGTCTCTGTTAAGGTTGTTGCAACAGAATCAATACAACAAGGATGTTGTAAAAATAAACATTTTTGAAAAAAATGACATTTTTAGCTGCATTGCTGTCAAAACACTGTTAAAGAAAATGAATTAGCTGTAAGAATGCAACAGTGCTGTGGTATAAAACAAAATTATTATATTAGTTCAATCTTCACTTTAAAAAAAAAAAAACAACAACAATGCATTTATTTGAATTATTTTTCAACAACGTATATCATAGATCTTATCCTCTTGACAATTTTTCCTTTTCTGTGTTTTCACCAAGCATATGATGACTGGTACTAAGATGAGAAGCAGTCCTGCTGTCGCTCCAACAGCAATGTAAGGAGTCAGAGATGCTGAAAGAGAAATCATCATCATCATTAACCTTTTTAAACTTTCAACTGCATAACCCACACACAAAAAGCAAAAGAAATGTATTTTACTATACCTTTCACCGTAATGAACAGCGGTTCAGTGGGAGGGGAGGTAAAGGAGCGTGAAGACACGTTAACTTCATAAGTACAGCTGTAGTTTCCCTGATGAACAAAATCTGCCTCAGGAAAGAGGAACAGAGCTGAATGATTAACAGCTGACTGAGTCCTGGTGATGTTGGATCCACTGAGCACCAAGTGGAAGGAACCTCCTGGATGCTGAGGTTCAGTGGAGCAGATGATGGAGAAGCTGTAGCCCCTTGTTACTTTTGGTCCATCAGCAACATGGAAGGAGATGCTGGGCTGCTGCAGGTTCACTAGAAAACAAAACACAGAGTTTGTTAGGAACGTCAATATAAAATCCAGTCAGTATAAATCTTAACAAAAATAAATTACAGAAATACACTACAAACAAAAGGGCAAATATTGTCTAAAAACACTGGTCAGGTTAACATTTTCTCTGCTCTTACCCACAGTGATGGTAATGGAGCTGCTCCTGGATGATATAGAGTTACTTTCCCTGTATGTGTAGTCACAGGTGTACTGGCCCTGATGTGATTCATCTACAGTCAGAGTAAATGTTGTTGTAGTCTCTGCAGTTTGGTTCTTTATTAATGTCCCAGTTTTATACAAACTGAAGTCTACAGAGATGCATGTTGGGCTGGGTGTGGAACATCTGAACTGAAGGACTTCTCCAGGTGAGACCACAGAGTTTGATGAGATCCAAGTCATTGTAGGACTCTGCAAATCTTATAATAAAACTATATATATTTAATATTTTTTATGCATTTACTTTAACCAGCATTTTTTTACAATCAAAAACATTTTTAAAAGTCTTGAGCACACAAGTCCTATCCTCTTCTTTGTGTAATCTGTTGCATTCAGCCATGAAATTTATTTTATACAATTTGTACCCTACTTACGAATAAGTTCTGTTCTGGGACGCATTTATAAGTCTAATTTGTTCTTAAGTCCAACACAGTGAGTCTTATTCATCCATGACGCGAATATACAATGTAAAGTATACCAATCCAATTGACTATATCTCTGTCCCCTCACTGCCACCATGTCCAAATCGCCAAATTTTTAACCAAGCCTAAAAAATTTATCTTATACAGTGTTGTTTCTCCACCTTTTAATTGCAAGGCAAATTACAGATGCCATTTTATCTTAGAGCAAATTTTCCTAATAAGAAATAATGGAAACTCAGATTATTCCAGTTTGTCTTAAAGCTGTTTTCCAATGTTCATTGGATTGTACTCTGTACATAGTTCTCCTGGACTGATTCAATGGAACCGGTAAGGTTTATTTCTCCCACACCCCCACACGTGCAAACACAATATACCAGACTTTATATATTTTATACATTCACTTACAAATTAAATTAATATATATAATTGTAAATATAGGTATCCGGTGCAGCGCAGTGTCTATTTTTTGTACAATACAATACACACACAATTTCCGCGATTTGTTCATGTCTATGAAGGTTTTTTAACTGTGGTAATTCGTAACTCGGATGTTCGTAAGTCAGGGACTCCCTAAATTAATTGTAACTCTTTGGGGTAAAATATGAGCTGAATTGATAAAATCATACAATATTAGAAAAGTATTATTATTTTTTTTTTTGTTTATGCACAGAAAGACATTTATGTTCATGAAATAAACAGCTAGTAATTTGATATAATTTAGTTTAAATGTTTTTTTTCCAAGGATTTTATACATTTATACATTTATAGTTATATAACATTTTTTACACGTGAAAAAATATATATTATGAAATAATAACTTACCTGAGCACACAATTCCAGCATCTTCATGATGTGGACAGTCCTCTACTCCAAATCCTCTGTGTGAGCACTGATCTATGTAGCTCTCAGTTCCAGTACACTGAACATCATCCAGCCAGGTTGGTTCACTTCCCTGACCGAAGCGGGCATTATGAGGAGCGCTGACTGCTTTACCACATCCAAGCTGTCTACACACCACCTCTGCATCCTTTAAGTTCCATGAATGATCACACACTGTTCCCCACTGGGCTTTGTGCTGGATCTCTACTCGACCGCAACAGTTACTGCGACCATTAATAAGCCTGATCGCATAATGGCCTGATATATTATGTAAAAAGAAAGAACTGGTTACTATTGACTGTTTTTATATGCTTGCTAATAAAAAAGAAAAAATATAATATAAACAATAAAGATTCTTTATGGAATAGGACAACTGAAATGCTTTTTGGGACTGCAAAATAAGTATTATATAAAACCAAATATTTTTAAAAAATGTGTTCGGTGCACATGAATGGAAGGAAGCAAGTGCAGGTAAAAGAAAGTATTCAATCAAATATGGTGAATCAAACATGAGTAATAATGTAAAGTCAGGTCACAAGCTATGGTCAGGCGAGCAGTATACAGGTTAGTCAAGAAGTCAAAATAAAGTTCATACACATGGAATCCAAATTGAAAGACTTAAATTCCAGAGTCAAAGGCTTGATATAATTAAGGGGTGAACTTACGAAAGCATATATATGTACTTCACAAAGACTTGTAGTTTCTGAACATCCTTTAAACTATACATCCAGGAAGATTGGAGACAGGTGTCTTGGGTAATTATCACTTAGGTGACTTGGAAAGAGCTTGCTAGAAAGTATAGTTCATTCTGTGCCTTACCAGAGTTGTGACAGATCCCCCCTGCCTCCCTCATCTACTGTATGAAGTTTGCTAACACCCAGGATATCTACATTTGCCTAAATTCTTCCCACTCAGTAAGGTATTGGATTATACCTTGATGTTGTCTAGACTGTAGGATTGCCTTAATTTTATAAGATGGTTGTTCCTCGATTTTCAATGGTTCTGCTGGTCATTCAATTGTTGCTGTTTTGTCTAGTCGTCCTTCCCTGATGGTCTTTCCTAGGTGGCTAGAGGTGGTAGTGCCAGCTTGGATGTTGCGTTGTCTATTCTTCTTAAAACTTTGAAGGGGCCAATGAATTTGTGATATAGCTTTTGGCATACATCTACTGCTGGTGAATTGGATGTGCTTGCATTCCATGGAAATAGAGGTAATCGATAACTGTGATTAAGACACACTTCGGTGCTGGATTGTATTAGTGAGTTCTGTGCATATTTGGTCCATAGAAAGAATCAACTTCTTTGGTTTTCTGTACAGTAGCTTCTTAGGAATCAGCCCATTCTATTCATTTATTGTTGTTAACAACTGGTTGTTGTAATTTTTTTTCTTTTTTAAATCAAGTAGAAACAACAATATAAAACAAACACACAAACAAAAAAGAAACACCATTCTATTCATTTATTGACTTGTGGGTGATGTCTGGACGTTAGGTTGACTGTGGTTCCTATTTTTTTCCATGAAGTCTTCCCAAACGTCTGACATAAATTGGGGACCACCGTCACTAAGTATTTTTTCATGGATGACAAAATTGTAAGTACTTTTGTTAAATACTTTTGTTCACCCGGAGGCTGCTTTTATTATTGCGGGGGACTTTAATCATGCCAACTTAAAGACAGTACTTCCTAAATTTAACCAGAACATTTTCTCTCACACCAGAGAAAACAAAACTTTAGACCATGTATACACAAACATGGCTGAAGCCTATAATGTGGACCCCCTCCCCCACTTGGGACAATCAGACCACCTTTCTTTGTTCCTCACCCCTTATCAACCGTGTGCAGCCATCAGTGAAGAGCATCAAAGTGTGGCCAGCGGGGTAGACCTTACACTCCAGGACAGGTTTCTACACACGGACTGAAGAATGTTTGCTACTCAGGCCACCTGTGGCTCTCACACGAACATTACAGCATAACATGAATAAACAGCTACACTTCCTCTGTTCTGAATGACATCAACACTACCACAGACAGTGTCAGAACCCAGAAGCAGATTACTATATACTCAAATCAGAAGCCATGGATGAACAAGGAGGTGCGTCTCCTACTGAAGGCACGCAACACTGCCTTCAGATCAGGCGATGCACTGGCCTACAGCACTTCCAGGGCTAATCTGAAGAGGGGCATGAAAAAGGCCAAACACTTCTACTAACTAAAGCTGGATAGAAATTGCTTGTTCCTCAGGCATTCTATTAAAATTTGTGAAGGGGAAGATTATCAATATCTTTTTTGATGTCTCACCTTTTTATGCGCACAATTCTTCGGTTAAGGATGGTGTGCTTTGATTCCTTTTCAGGAATTGGGGCTTTATAAATGCAAGAGAGCGCATCAGCTTTTGTATTTTTTTTTTATCCTGGTCTGTAGGACAAGGTGAAATTAAATTGTGTGTAAAATAGTGACCACGGCACTTAACGTGCATTCATTCTTCTGGAGATTTCATGTTTTTTGTGATCTTTCTAAACAGTGGTTGGGTGTCAGCCCTTTCTAGGCAGTGTCTCCATACTTTTATTATAACTTTAATTGCTAAAAGTTTTTTTATTTCATATGTCATAATTGCTTTCTGCTGAAATTACATTTTTTTACAGAATCTTTGTGAAAGGCCTGCTTGACTTAAAGGGTTTCAAGGGGGTTGGATGCTTTAGAATCGGTACTGTGATAAATAATATCTTTAGGCTTTAAAATGCCATATCAGCTGCCTGAGCATGCTTAGTCTTTTATTTTTGCCTTATAGAAGGCTTGTCAGAAGAGCAACAACAAAGCTGATAGTTCTAAGGCATCTTTGATACAAATTTTTAAATCCAAGAAGGTGATGTAGTTCTTTGATCGATTTGGAGGTTGCCCAGTCCTCCACTAATCTATGATGTATCCCAGAAAGGAAACTTTCTTTATGTGGAATTCACCCTTTCACCTTTGACAGTTGGTTCTCTTGTAGTTTCTCAACTTGTGTTACAAGGTTGATGTGAGAGTGATTATGAGAGGAATAAATCAAAATGTCGTCAATGTACATGATGATACATCTTCCCATGTCTCTAAGGACATCATTGATGTCAAGAACTAACCTGAGGTGACCAGAAGACTTAGCTTTAGCGGTTAGCCCTTTGTAGCGTGAATGGTAAACTCAAACGCGGAAGAACACGAGTAGGCAGGATAATCACGCTATTTAATCTAAGGACTCTCACAAATGGGGAGCAAGGGAAAGACACAATCTAACCCGTGTCCTATAAATGCACACTCAATCAGAAAGCAAGACCAATAAAGTGAGTACTCACGATTCGACTAACGATTCCGACGAGACATAGCCCAAACTCAATGACTGAGCAAGATGCTATGGTTTGTTTACTCCTTTTATACTTCCTGGTTCCGAGTGTGCATGACAATTGATTAGGGTTTGGTAAACTGCTGGGCCGTTGGACAATCTATAAGGCATGGCACAATATTCAAAGTGACCTAAGGCATTGCTAAATCCCATTTTCCACTCATCTCTATCTTTGATTCTGACTAGGTCGTATGCACTGGGTAGGTTTAATTTGGTGGAGATTGTGGCCTCTCTTAACTGTAACAGGGCAAAAGGAACAAGAGAGATACTTATATTTTCTTGTGACCTTTTTCAGTTCCCTGTAATCAATACAGAACTTGGGCATAGCCCACCCCCTTTCTTGGAAGCTGGCTTAATGAGCATATGTGGAGGGTCGGACAAGTGTCTTGTGTAATACGTACTCAGGTGACATGGAAAGAGCATGCTGAGAAGTGTAGTATGTCCTGTCTCTTACCAGAGTTATGACAAAATAAGAAAACCAGATTTTTTCAATAGTTGTTTAAAAATAAATAAAGAAAGAAATTTCAGCTAGTTTTCTGATTTCCAAATTTGGAAACAAATTAAAAATATTAAAAACAAAAATAAGCGCTCACTTTTCATTTTAGTTCATTAGACACAAGTAGCGTAACTTGGAAGTTTTTACTTGTGCAGACAAACTATAATTTTATTTTCCCTGAACAGCATAAATAATATTTAAAGAAGGCATATGTGTTAACCTTTTAATGAACTACTGTATGGTTAAACAGCAGCACTTTCTAAAGCTGGGTTAATCAGCTGCACAGGGATTTTATGGGGTGTGGCATTTAGTTACAACATAGCAGAAAGCAATCATACAAATGTCACTTTCTACAGAATAATAATCTTTAACTAAGTAACACAGTTCACAATATTTATGAACATAGACGATGTAAGAAATATTTATTTATATAATTTAAATAATATATTTGTGTTTCATTGTATTCTGTGTGCGTGAGAACAGAGTGTCTTTCTTTACCACGACACAAGCTGCACTTTCAATAAACACATTCTATAGTAGTTTATGTTAAAGGTCGTAAAACTGTGAAACGCTCGTAAATGCAGAGCTACTCCTAAATTTATGTTCTTCTTTACCTTATCTTTTAAAAGCATTCCAGACTGGATGTAAACACTCCTGCATCCACCTTTTCTTTGGTTCTTTGTGTGTGTGCATATATATACTCCTGTCTCCCACAATAAACTTTGAACGTCTCACTGAACATTGACTTCTAATATTAAAGGTTTCAAAAAAAAAATTAATACATTTTATGTAGTTCATAGAGAACAGTGGAATCTTGGATTGCGAGTAACCCTTGGTAACTTTTGGAATAGCCTTTCAGACTTTGAAATAGCCTTCCAGACAATGTTCGGAGCTCAGACACAGTCTACTAGTTTAAAAGTAGACTTAAGACACATCTCTTCAACCTGGCATACGCATAATTAATTCCAAAACCTCGCACTCCAGTATATCTAAATGCACACTCCTATTTAGTGCTACGGTAATTCTTTTCCACCTGTTCTTTCTTTCCCTACCCATCTCGAGGCATCTGGAGATTGTGCCAGCTCCATTAGGCAGGGGCCATCCTGCGTGGATCTTGAGGCATCCAGAAAAGGACCAGCTCCGGCTGGATTCTGCTTCATGATGGTTTGGATCTACACATGCTGCTCCCAGTTATCCAGACCTCCCCTCCGTCCTCTGCACCTGCTGACTCATCCCTGTGCTAAACTGGACTTCATGATAACTTTGACAACTTCTGTTATACTGAACTTCCAGCAGCCTAACACACATGGTGTCATTATAAAATTTCTGGTTCCTCTCAAGCTTGAGTCTTGATTTACGAGTACCTAGTATCATCTCGTAATATCATGTGGCATGCATGCTCTTCTTGTTTTGACGCGAGTGTCACATGATCACAACTGAGCCAATGGTTCTTCTCTCTCTCTCGTGCTGCAGAATTGTGGTTAATCGTCTCCCATGCTCGGTTTCAGTGCACGTGCGCCACTCATACAGTCAACGCGCGTGTACTGTTTACTACTTTTGTCCTTTATAGCAGTGATTCTGTTAGTGTGTGCACTCTTATCATTAGAGATGTTTCTTGTTAAAGAAGTTTTTAGATAAAAAAATGTGTGTGTGTGCAGTCCAAGGTTCCACTGTAATAAAAGTAAATCATAATATGCAATGCAGTGTAATCACATTCATTACAAGGTCAGGAGATGTCTGTACCAGAGCAAGTTACACCAGCATCTTCACCATGATTGCAGTTGTGTTTTCCAAATTCATTATGAGAGCACTGTGTGATGGTCCGTTCACTTCCACCACACTGAATATCATCCATCCATATTGGGCCACTTCCCTGACCAAAGTGGGCTTCTTGATGAGCGCTGACAGCATTACCACATCCAAGCTGTCTACACACCACCTGCGTATCATTTATGTCCCAGACATCATCACACACTGTTCCCCACTGGTTTTTATAATAGAATTCCACTCTACCAGAGCAGGAGTGAGTTCCACCACTTAGCTGTATAGCAGCATCTAAGGGGGAAAAAAATGATACATGTTAATATTAATGATTTCTCATTAATCTCATTACAATGTTGAAAAATTTAAACCATTCAACAAGTATGAATCCATTTCTATCATCCATAATACCAGGATTTGTACATAATCATTATACAACATTATTTGCAAATTTATAAAATAAATTTCATATCACATGCAATTTAGTATTTCACACACCACAGCCTTTGTTTTGAGTTTGTATTACTTAGCTTCTTTATTTATTCTATTTCTTCTCTCTCTCCTTTGTACAAAAAAATACATTATATTACAGTGGTGGCCAAAAGTTAAGACAACACCACAAATTAATATTTTAAAGTTTAGCTTGTTTAAATACAATGTGAGTGCGTATGTTTTCTAATATTGTTTATTTATTTAGGATGATAACTTTTTTTAAGTAAAATAATGCTTATGTGGAGTTCCTCATGAGTACCTCATTTTTCACTTTCAGCTCTGTTAAAGCGAAATGTCTAAAAGCTACACTGCTTTAAGCCTTGTGCAGCCGATTAAGCATGCTTCATCATCGGGTTGCACAATGTGCTTCCTTAAATAGCGGGAAAAATAAAATAAAAAAATAACAGTGAAAGCTATTTAGAGGAAGTTAAAATTCCCTGGTCATGCCACTTGCATCCACGGAAAAAAAAAACGTGTTGTATCATTTTTTGTCACGAGTGCGGGTGTATCGGGCTGAGGTTATCGCCGTGACCCTAAAAAGGGCAGGCATATACGCAGAGGGTTGTCAAAATAAAGAGTCTTTTATTCAACATAAACTAATCAGACAGAAACGAAACAAACAAAACACTGACTTTGGAAACATAACACACACAGGGGTAGCTCCAGAAACCGAACTCACACCAGGGTAACTCTAGGTCCTAACACAGGCTTGAACACACACAGGCTCTAATGCCCATCGACATTAACACATACAGGACATTGTTACACAAGCTCTATGTTGTACTCACAACACACCCTCCTATGAGCGATACACACATACTCACCTTTGAGCGACACACACGCACTCAACACACACGCTTCTATTAACAACACACACACTCGTAGAAGGCACACAGGCTTAGAGCTTTCAACTAACGACAGCCTTTAACTAACGTTTCTCTTAACAGAAAAAGAAACAGGAGTAACTGAAAACAATAAGACACTAATCACACTTCCCAATACGCACAAAACACAGGTAAACCCAACAATGTACTTAAATACATTCAACTCAAAAAAATAAGACTACAGAACCAGTTCAACATAAATAAACAAAACAAAAGCCCACTAGACAATATTAATGCTCGACCCAGTTTCCCAGAGCTAACAGCTTTTTATAAGATCTCTAATGAGCCACCTCGGCTCAGGTGAAGCTTCGTCATTACCTGACCGAGGTGCCTTCTGGGAAACTGGGTCTTCTAACAAAACTACAAACAACCACTTCCACAGTGCCCCCTAGGGGCAGTCCCTTACAATTTTGGTTTTGGGATTGGTTATTTAAGATATATTTTATATATATATATATATATATATATATATATATATATATATATATATATATATATATTTTTTTTTTTATAATAAAAGATACAATGGAACCTTGGATTACAAACATAATTAATTCCTGAAACTCGTAAGTTTGCTCGTCTTGCGGAACACTCGCAAACTGCAATATTAGCAATTCGAGGTTTCACTGTGCAATGCAATGTAAATAAAATCACATTTATAACAATGACATGGTAAATGGCATTTCTCTACCTGAGCAAGTAACACCAGCATCTTCACCATGGACACAGTTGTGTTTTCCAAACCCTCTATGTAAGCATTGTGTGATGGTGGTTTCATTTCCAGAACACTGAACATCATCTAGCCATATTGGGCCACTTCCCTGACCAAAGGTAGCATTTTTATGAGCACTGCCAGCATTACCACATCCAAGCTGTCTACACACCACATGCGCATCCTTCATGTCCCAGTCATCATCACACACTGTTCCCCACTGGTTATTATAATAGACTTCCACTCTACCAGAGCAGAAGTTACTGCCACCAACGAGTTGTAGATTAGCGCCATCTAGAAAAGAAATAAACACACACAATCCATGTTTATATTACCTAATAATAATGAATCTCATTACAATGTTTGCTAAATAACTGAAATTTAGTAAAAAACTGACTATGTGACAATAGTATTCATCTTCTGTAGCCATGTCCAAAGTCATCTCCAGACCTAACGCAGTAGAAAACTGTTGGACACTGGTGAAGAAAAAAGTACATCTGAACATCATCTTCAGGAAGTGATGTAGCAGATACCAGATTAGTAAGCCTTCGCTAAGGGTCACACTCGGTCTATGAATATGCCATTGAGTTTCGGACTCTAGCCACCTCAAGTGGTTAAAACAACAGATCTCTAGTGGACGTCTTCCAGGAGGGTTTGTCAGAGATGGCTAGAGATAAGCTTGTTTCTCAAGAGCTGCCCACCAACTATGGATCTCGTAGGCTGGATCAATTTACGCCCTGTTCGAGATGACCATCAAGGAGATCGCCTCCTGCTAGGAGATCACCCCCTTCCAAAGCTAACAAACGTGTCCCTTTCTCTAAAACAAAGTAATTGGACAGGACTCACATCTCCAAGGAGGAAGGGTGGTGCTGCCTAGAGAAGGCTTGCTTTTACTGTGGGCTTCAGGACACATGTTTAAGAACTGTCTGATAAAAAGAGGTGGCCCTCTAGTCAGACTGGGAGCACTGGAGTATGCGAATAAGGTGTCCATTCTTAACAAACATGCCTTTGATGCAAGCTCTGATTTCATGGTTTTACAACTATCTCATAGGGATGTTGTGTGGCAGCCTCTTAAAAGGCCGCATGGAGGTCGAGTGGCAAGATTGCCGATGTTGCCGACACAGTAATCAACCAAAGATTAAACAGAAATTTTAATTATACAGTGCAAAACTTATCTGGAGACATAGCACAATTCTACAGCAGTGATTTTTGTAACATTTTGGACAACAGTTTTCATACTCATTAATATAATGCAAGATACAGTAAAATACCCTGAAGTGGTACATCACAAAACTGCATACAATATGTGTCAAGGGACTAGATCTCTCTTCTTGCCCTACTGTACATGCAGAACCATTATTAAAAAATCTCATGCTAATGGTATTGTTCATTGGCTTTCAACCATTGTCCAAGTGTCCTTAAAAGTGCTGTGATAACAACAATCGCTAATGATTACACCAATCAAATGCTTTAAAATGATAGTAGTGGTGCTTTTGGTACATGGAAGTTTATTCAAATGTTGATAATCGTACCTACTTTATTGTTAATATTGACCAATTGTGCCTAATTCTTCCTAATATACCTTTAATAGCTGTAGTTTGTGGCACCTCAGGGGTTTAAGTGCTCATTAGGTTTAAGTAAAAAGAAGTGCTATTAAGGTCTGGGCAGTGTTTGAGCCCTGGATTTGGTAGAGTGAATAAAATTTATTAAAATGGAAAAATCACTTACCTGCAAACAGAGATGTTCCAAGAACACTGACTATGGAGAGAAAATAGAGATGGGACTTCATTAAACGAACGACTTAAAAGCTCAAACCGGTTTTGTTTTGTACCAATCTTATATTAAAAATATACCATATTGTTCCCTTTCAAAGGCTACACTCGATGCTGCATGAAAACGCTATGGGAACATCTCTTTTTGTGTTGCCGGTTGTGAAGCATGTGTGTGTCAAACACGCCAAATTTTGGCATATATAACCTCGGTCAGGTGACGTCATCTAATGAAACGCACCTGCAGGTTATAAATAGGAGTGAACCAGAACATTCCTCAGATCTTTTTGTCTTCAAAGGACCGAATATTGTGTTTGCATGTAATGCGTGCAAGCGAATTTAAAAGTATTGACTCACCGATATGGTGAAGTTCGTTAGGAGATCCATGCTTCCGCTCTTTCGGAGCGCGATTTTCACACCGTTGTTTCGGCGCATTCCTGGGTTAAACAGTGCAATCTGGCAGACGTGCACGAGACGGGAATCCCCCTTTCTCTTGCCGGATCAGGCACTTCTTGTGAATGGATGGGAAAGACTTACTCTCACTTCTGCAGGTATTAAGTGACCTATGCGATCGAGCGTTTGCGTTTCGTATTTGGCCGCGGAAGCAGGATTTCCCCAAGCGCTCGGAAAAAAAAAAAAGACGACAGATTGCTGTCGGGTGGCGGGGGGAGGAGCCTCGGATAAACAGCACTCTCTGTCTCTCCCTTCTTTCTTGGCAACCTTCATGACGAGTTAACACTTTCATGGAATAGCCTTATTCATCCTGTGTTTTTGCGCCATCATCTTCGAATTATTTGAATGTTGTTGATGCAAAGGCGGGGTTATATGATGATGTCCCAGTTAGAAGAGACGCTTGGGCTATCTCTCCTGGGACATCATCCTCCCTAATAAGAAGCATACACTCTCCACCAAGCCGTGTAGACTGACATCTTCCCTGGTGGGGAAGAGCTTCAGGCAGCTGATCAGGCTGGTGCTCTACTGCACACCATGGCGGTTTTGCAGGCTTACCAGGCTGACCTGCTCGAAGACTTGAGCACTGGCGAGGCTCTACAACGTCGTTCCTGGAATTACGCTGAGCCACAGACCTGTCTCTTCGTGCAACAAAGCAGACGGTCCATGCTATCGGCTGTTTATGGCTGCGATGGTGTTCCGCAGAGTTACCTGTGGCTAAATCTCACGAGAGAATCATGGATAAGGATAGTGCATTCCTCCTTGATGCCCCATCTCGCTCTCTGGCCTGTTTGGCAATGCTGGTAACGTCGCCACTAGGTTCGGGAGGCGAACTCATATGAACAAGCCTTCGGGAAAGTCCTTCCCCGCCATGCTCAAGGGTCGGGACTGTCGGCCACCCAGCCCCGACCGGGTCTGACTCTTGCGAGTCGCTAAGCGCAGGAATAGAGCGTTATGAGCCGGACACCCCCTCGTAAGACTGGGGTGCGGCGCGACACGCTTTGCAATCAGCCTCGAGCTGAAATGAGAGCTACAGGATCCAGTTCTCACAGCACCTTTCGCGTTTCAACGGCGTGGTCTCCACTTCTGTCAAACCAGAAAGGGCGCATCTGCTGACTCTGGAGTTACAAGACGTTCCTGGGAATAGGGGCCATAGAACATGTTCCCCTACCAGGCAGAGAGTCAGGCTACTACAGTCGTTTTTTTTCTTGGTTCCCAAAAGGAACGGGGGGGGCTGCGTCCGATTTTGTATCTTCGCGGGCTGAACGGCTATCCAAAATAAGACAGGTTCAAAATGTTGACTGTCAAAGTGATTGCTCTTAATCCAACCAAGGGATTGATTGTGACAATCGATCTGAAGGACGCATATATTTTACACGGAAAAATTGCCACAACACAGGAAGTTCCTGATGTACGCTTTCCAGTATCAGGTCCTTCCATTTGGTCTAGCTAACCCGCACATTAGACGACTAGCTATGCTGGTTCAGTCTCAGGAGCTAGCGCTTTGACATCGGGATGTCGTCCTAGTTCATCTCTGTTCCTGGATTGAGACTCAACGCCATAAAAGTGTTCCCTTTCCTGCTCAGAACACAACATTTTGGGTGTCACCTAGGATGCGATTGCAATGCGGGCACAGGGGTCTCCTGCGCGTGTCAAATCCATTCCAACACCCTGAAGGAAACCAAGCTAGGCCAGAAAGTGACTGTTCATCACTTTCAGATATTTTTAGGTCTCATGGCAGCTGTGTCCACGGTAAAACCTTTGGGCCTCTGCACATGAGATTGTTTCAGTTGTGGCTAAAAGTAAGGGAGTTGTACTCAGGGGCAATCCCCAGAGGCAAATAAGGGTTACGCGCCAAGGGTTTCGTACCCTTTCTATGTGGTTCAAATCCCGGTTTTTAACTTTGGGTCCCAATCTACGTGCATCTTTTTAACGTTTTTTTTTTTTTCTACACTAGACGTTTTCCCTCACGGGCTGGGTTGCGGTCTTAAATGACCGTCCAGCCCAAAGGGAGGTGGAAAGGCCATCTTCTTGCGTGGCACATCAATTGCCCCAAATGATGGATTTATTTTGCCCTGAAACACCTCCTCCAGCAGTTGAGGCTACCATGTCCTAGTGCGGGTGGACAACACTACAGTAGTCTCGTACATAATCGCCAGGGCAGATTGTGTCGCGCCGCTTGAATAGCTAGCGCACCAGGTTCCCCTTGGGGGCACAGGACAAGTTTCTTTCCCGCAGGGCAAAGTACATTATAGCTAAAAGCCAGGGGATTATTCAAGGGCCAATCCCCAGAGGCAAATATGGGTTAAGCGCCAGGTGGCTTCATACCCTTTCTATGTGGTTCAGACCCCAGTTTCTGACTTTCTCACTGTCTCACTCTACGGCCGTCCTTTTGTCGTCACAGATGCTACAGACAGACGCTTCCCTCACGGGCTGGAGTGCGTTCTTAGATGGCCGTCCAGCCCAAGGGAGCTGGGGAGGCCACCTTCTCACATGGCACATCAATTGCCGAACTGATGGCTTTATTTTGGGCCTAAAACACCTCCTCCAGCAGTTGAGAGGCTACCATGCCAAAGTGCAAGTGGACGACACTAGGGTAGTCTCGTACATAATCGCCGGGGCAAACTGTGCTCGCGCCGCTTGAATGAGCTAGCGCACCAGTTCTGCTTTGGGCACAGGGCGAGTCCCTGTCCCTCAGGGCGATGTACATTTTGGCCCATTTTGGCTGGAGTTCGGCAAGAAGTTACTTGGGCTTATGCCCTAGTACCCTCGGAATGTACGTAGCCGCTATTTTGGCTTGTCATGTTCTGACGGATGGGGACTGGCTGACACCCCTCCCTAACCACTAGAGTCAGCGCCTGTCTGGCTTCAGACCATTAAAATAGTTTTTCTCATAATCACTTTTGGAGATCTGCAGGCTTCCCTTCCTGCCTAGACTTTGCCCCTGGGCTAGTCAGAGCTATTCAGCATCCTCACCCAAAACTATTTTCATTCTTGACCATGCACCCAGTTTCCTCAAAGCCTTCTGTCCTTCGCCTTTTACAGCTCCAGAGCAGAATAGGTTTCACCTACTATCTTCAGTACGCACTCTTCAGATTTACGTCCACCGCACTAGCTAGTGGCGTACGTCAGAGCAGCCTTTTTCATCACATCAGGGAAAGATGCTATTGCCCTAGCCTACGAGGCGCGTGGTCTCACTTCGCCTTGAGGAATCAGGGCTCATCCAACCAGGGGGATCGCCTTATCTATTGCGCTGGCAAGAGGGTTCCCCCTGCAGCAAGTGTGTCATGCGGCAGGTTGGTCCTTTCCGCACACATTTGTGAGATTCTATAGTCTGGATGTTCATGCTACTCCGGGCTCACAGGTCCTCGACTCAGCCTCCCAGAAATTGTTCTGAGACTTCTCGGCCTTTGTACGCACACGCTTCACAACCTTGGGGTCCAGACACTTGCAGTGCGGCGGCGTTGGTATTCTCGTTCCCATAGCGTTTTCATGCAGCATCGATTATAGCCTTTGAAAGGGAATGTGTCGGGTTGCTTTGCTGTAACCCTGTTCCCTAAAAAGGCTGAAACGAGATGCTGCGCTCCAATTCCGCACTGCCTACGTGACTGGACGTCCTTTTCAGACAAAATTGATCTGAGGAATGTTCCGGTTCACTCCTATTTATAACCTGCAGGTGCGCTTCATCAGATGACGTCACCACATGCCAAAAAGATGTTCCCATAGCGTTTTCACGCAGCATCTTGTTCCCGCCTTTTCAGGGAACAGGGTTACAGCAAAGTAACCCTAGACATTCTAGCAGCACAGTCACAATCTGAAACTATAGTGTTTCTTTAAAATTAGCTGTGTCTAGGTTTGATAGCCTAGACTTGATCTTTTCATGCTTTTAAGAACAGTGATAAAAAAGTAGGGATATTTATGCACCTAAAACAAACTTTTGACACAATAAATCATGAAATAATAATAAATAAACAAGAAATATATGGGATGGGTTGTATTGGACTGGGTTAGAGATTATTTAACTAACAGGCAACAGTTTGTGAAGATGGGAGAAATTTGTGTTATTTGCTGACGACACAAACATTTGGGCTACTGGTAAATATCTACAGGAGCTTTTGGACCTGATCATTTTAGAAAAAAAAAAAATGGTTAGACAAAACCAAGTAAACTTTAATCTAGATAAGGCAAAATGTATGGTTTTTAAAAAAATGCAGAAATCATAGTTAAATACAGGTACAAATAGAGGGTGTCGATATAAACCGAGTCTATGAAACAAAGTTCTTGGGTGTGATAATAGATGACAGAATCTGCTGGAAATCTCATGCCCAGAATAAAAGTATTTTTATTCTGGTCAAAGTAAATCACTTTTTGAAGTCACTCCACACACTGTATTGCTCACTGATTTGTCTTACTTAAATTACTGTGTTGAGAACTGGGGGAACACATACGAAAGCTCACTACAACCTTTGTTTATACTCCAAAAAAGAGCCATGAGAATTGTTTATAAGTTAGGATTTCATGACCACATTAACTCCCTCATTCTTCAACCTTGTGGGATTCAGAACTGCATTAGCTATATACAAAGCTAGGAATAATCTGTTACCTGAAACATACAGAAAATGTTTTTTAGAGTAAAAAGAAAGTTATAATTTAAGAGGCAAGTTAAATTTAAAGGTGCATAGCATGCATACAATAGTTAAAAGCTTTTGTATATCTGTCTGTGGAGTGAGCCTGTGGAACAGATTAGGTTGGAATTTTAAAACAAATATTAAATATAAAACAGTTTACAAGAAAATATAAAGAAGTGATTCTTACAAAGTATTGAAATGAGGAGAGGTTAGGTTAATCTTACTGTATAGGAGTATTTTGTGTATATTATATGATGAAAACAAGTTTGAATAAATAGCAAAGGTGGAGTGTAACTGTATCAATAAGGGTATGTGGGAGCTGTATGTACAGTATAATGAACAATATTTACATTTGTATATATATTTGTTGTATGGGTACAAATATATGTGTGTATGGATGGGTATGGATGTATGTGTATGTATGTATGTGTGTAAGGACAGTATGTATATCTAAGTGCGTCTTTACAGTACTGTGCAAAAGTCTTAGGCATCATATTATATGCTATACCAATTTTGTTATATATGTTTATCATGTCTGCATAATTATGGAGCCATGGATAAATTCTTCTGTAATGTTATTCATGTTATTTATTTACAGAATATAATATGGTGTCTAAGACTTTTGCACAGTACTGTATGAGTATGTGTATGGTACATGTGTATGTGTAAATATACTATGGGTGGGTATGTATGCATATATACAGCATATGTATTTGTATGGATAAGTGTACTGTACAGTATTTGTTTGTGTGTGTAGAATATGGGTATATGTATGTATACTTGTGTGTATATGGGTATGTGTATATATGTGTATTTGTGTGTATACAGTAAATGTGTACACACACATGTGTGTGTATATATATACACCCACAGTATCTCACAAAAGTGAGTACACCCCTCACATTTTTGTAAATATTTTATTATATCTTTTCAAGGGACAACGCTAAATATATGAAACTCTAATGGGATGTAAAGTAATCAGTGTACAGCTTGTATAATGGTGTAAAGTTGATGTCCCCTCAAAATAACTCAACACATAGCCATTAACGTCTGAACTACTGGCAACAAAAGTAAGTACACACCTAAATGAAAATGCCCAAATTGTGCCCAATTAGGTATTTTCCCTTCCCGTTGTCATGTCACTCATTAGTGTTACAAGGTCTCAGGTGTCCTTGGGGAGCAGGTGTGTTAAATTTGGTGTTATCGCTCTCACACTCTCATACTGGTCACTAAATGTTTAACATAGCACCTCATGGCAAAGAATTCTCTGAGGATCTGGAAGAAAGAATTATTGCTCTACACAAAGATGGCCTAGGCTATAAGAAGATTGCTAACACCCTGAAACTGAGCTGCAACACGGTGGCTAAGACCATACAGCGGTTTAAAAGGACAGGTTCCACTCAGAACAGGCCATAGCAGACCAAAGAAGTTGAGTGCACCGTCTCAGCGTCATGTCCAGAGTTGGCTTTTGAAAATAGACATGTGAGTGCTGCCAGCATTGCTGCAGAGGTTGAAGGGATGGGGAGCCAGCCTGTCAGTGCTTAAACCATATGCCGCACACTGCATCAAATTGGTCTGCATGGCTGTCGTCCCAGAAGAAAGCCTCTTCTAAAGATGGTGCAGAAAAAAGCCCGCAAACAGTTTGCTAGAGACAAGCAGACTAAGGACATGGAATACTGGAATCACATCCTGTGGTCTGATGAGACCAAGATAAACTTATTTGGTTCAGATTGTGTCAAGCGTGTGCGGCGGCGACCAGGTGAGGAGTACAAAGACAGATGTGTCTTGCCTACAGTCAAGCATGGTGGTGGGAGTGTCATGGTTTGGGGCTGCATGAGTGCTGCCGGAACTGGGGAACTACAGTTCATTGAGGGAAACATGAATGCCAACATGTACTGTGCCATACTGAAGAAGAGCATGATCCCCTGCCTTCGGAAACTGGGCCATAGAGCAGTATTCCAATATTATAATGACCCCAAACACACTTCCAGGACAACCACTGCCTTGCTAAAAAAAACTGAGGGTAAAGGTGCTGGACTGGCCAAGCATGTCTCCAGACCTAAACCGTATTGAGCATCTGTGGGGCATCCTTAAACGGAAGGTGGAGAAGCGCAAGGTGTCTAACATCCACCAGCTTCGTGACGTGATCAAGGAGAAGTGGAAGAGGATTCCCGTGGCAACCTGTGAAGCTCTAGTGAACTCCATGCTCGAGAGAGTTACGGCAGTGCTGGAAAATAATGGGGGCCACACAAAATATTGACACTGAGCAACTGTTCCACAGTTGGAACATTTTCATGAGGGGTGTACTCACTTTTGTGAGATACTTATATATATATATATATATATATATATATATATATATATATATATATACAGTATAGTGTGTGTGTGTGTGTGTGTGTATATATACACTATGTGCGGTATACTGTAGATTGAGTAAAATTGTCAAGTAGTCAAAAGGGAAATGTATTTTATACTTCTTCCTACTCCTTTTTAAACATTTTCGTTCTGCTTTCGTTCTGCTAATCCAACCCAATTGGAAGTCCATCTAAAAAAGAACAATAGAAACACAATCCCTTCAATTTCTCTCACTCATTCTCTATACCATTTATCCTCTGGAGGCCTTGAGCAGATTTCAGGGGACAGGGCACATAAGCGATCGCATAAGCATGCATGCACGCACTATGGGAAATTCCAATTGGCCTGTTCCACATGTTTTTGTGGGAGAAAACCGGACTACCCGGAGGCATGAGGGAAACATACCTACAGTACTCCATGCACACAGAACAAAGACAATACATGAACCCTTGACCCTGGTGGTGCGGGCCACAGTGCTAATCACAATGGCACCTGCTGCAGTGTCCATACAATCAATGTAAATTATGCTTAAAATTATGCATTGTAACAGGAGTTAGTAGTCTCTTAACTGTGTATTGTATGTTGTCACAGTCCTTCCCTGAAAAAAAATAGGCATAATCTGGTATTTAAATAGAGACAATTACAAATATACTGTTACTGGAAAAGAATCAGCACTAGGGTAGTAACAGTAACTTCACATTATAATGTCATAGATCACTGAAGAGGAGTGAGGACCGAACACAGGAAGTGTCCACACGAGTGGACAGTGTGAAAAAGTTAGTCCTACAGACCAGTGCAATATTATTTTTTCAGGTTTGTATGGGCCAAATGAAACACGATAGCGGGCTGATGGCAGGCATAAAATTTGACATTGTGAGCCCTAGAGACTTTAAATGCCGCCTAATAATGGTAAATGCCGCCCTTTGATCTTCGCGAGTCACTCCGTGTGTCTGTAATGCCAGCCATGCACAAAGGGTCCAGCCCCTCACACTATATATATATATATAGTGTGAGGATTACCCTGTGATTTTGCAAGTTCTCTTACTTAGAAATCATGGAGGGAGCTACAATTTTCAGCCAGATGTGAGAGACATCCGGAAATCACATTGCATGATT
This sequence comes from Clarias gariepinus, assembly GCF_024256425.1. Taxonomy (NCBI): domain Eukaryota; kingdom Metazoa; phylum Chordata; class Actinopteri; order Siluriformes; family Clariidae; genus Clarias; species Clarias gariepinus. The sequence goes on from NC_071115.1 coordinate 2,917,766, forward strand.
TTTTAAAACAAATTATTTGTGAATTACTGTGTGAAATAAGTATTTGATCACTTGCTTATCAGCCAGATTTCTGACTCTCAGAGACCTGTAATTTGTAATGTGACATATTTTGTAAATCCTCCTTTCCTCAGTCAGAGCATTAAGATGGCTTGTGGCTCGGTCTTCCAACATGATGATGACCCAAAGCACACAGCCAGGAAAACCAAGAAATGGCTCTGTAAGAAGCATATGGACTATTTAAAAGCAAAATAACTGGTCTTTAAGGGTCAGAAATCTGGCTGATAAGCAAGTGATCAAATACTTATTTGACACAATAATTCACAAATAAATGGTTAAAAAAATCATACAATGTGTTTTCCGGATTTTTCTTTTTAGATTCTGTCTCTCACAGTGGAAATGCACCTATGCTAAAAATTGTAGACCCTCCATGATTTCTAAGTAAGACAACTTGCAAAATCACAGGGTGATCAAATACTTATTGACCTCACTATATATATATATATATATATATATATATATATAATTTTTCCCTCTATTTGCTTCGTTATATATGGCTCCTCAGAGCTAATTATAATATAGGAATTATGTTATATTTTATGTAAATAAGCAGGCACTGTAAATGTCTTCCTTTTGGTTTTCTATATTGTGTTAATAAATGCATATTTAATTAAAACACAAAAACAAACAATATTAGCAATTAGCTAGCAAAGATTATTTTTGATTTGATTATTGTTTTTTCAACTCTGGTCTTAATATTAAGTTTAAAAAAAATGTGTTGATAAAAATGTTAAATTTACCTAACATTAAATAGAGACGAAGGCTCAGCATCCTGGTTCTTAAAGCGGGGTTTAGTTTGGTGTCACTCACTGAGTCCACTCCTGCTGTCTACTCAGAATAAAACTTGTCAAATCATGAGGGCGATGGTCTTTTTCTATACATTTAAGGAGGCAGAGTTTTATAAAAAATAAATAAATAAATCTTTTGTTGGTGGGGGCAGTTCCTGTTTCTGTGATCAGTCAAATGTGAAGTTAATATAATTTATATTCTCTCACAAACAGTTGTGAGACTGTATTGTTTAAAATTATTGATGATTAAAGCAACATTTGTGAGTACGCGAGTATAGAATTATATCCAGTTTAATGATATAAGATCAGTTATATTACTGGGCAGAGAAAAGTTCTTTCACGCTCTCTGTTCAGCAAAAAAATAAATAAATTAATGTCAAGTACATAGCCAAGTTCTGCTGTATACATTAAGTTTGAGGAACCACACTTAGAGCCCAAAAAGTGTGTAAGTGTTAAAAAAAAAAAAAAAAAAACTTCCTCTTGGTTCCTCTTCCATTCATCTACCATGGCATCAAGACATTATACAAAGAGGCGACAAACTAACAAAGTTTAGTAAGCAGTTATTTTGAGCTTATTTAGCAGAACAAGTTGCTCCATCTGCATGTCAACAGAACATGCACAGAAACTATGCCCAGACACTAACCAAGGCTCAGGATATACCTGGAAACCCTAAAGCTGTGGGGCAGTAATGCAAATGATTTACATACAAAAATAGATGTATGTATACACTACATCTGTGATGAAGTTTCTGAGTGGGTTGCATATTATATACACATTAGTAGCATTTGCCAGATGACTTTATTTGGAGAAAGTTACAAAAGTACTCAATTATTTATACAAACAATGTAGTACTGTCGGTTTTACTTAAGTGCTTGTTTGGTCAACTTAATATTGTTGAGTAAAACGCTAAACTATCCGTACTGTAGCAGCTCACCTTTGAGATTAGCAGGGGAATGGAACGTAAAACACCTTGTGAATATGCTGATTCTGTCAGGTAGTGTATAAATATTTCATTTTAATTCTAGCCCTATTCAGATAAATACTGTCAGGAAAAAGTGATGTAGGTATACACAGAATGTAATTAATTTACGTTGTTAGTTAATTTTATGTTTTAGTGTTTTGCTTTTTTAAAAACATAATTTTAGGCATTTTTGCTAATTTCTCAAGTAAAGCATGTGGCAGTGTAAGGTCTGCAAAATCACAGTGTTAACTAGATCTCAGTTGTTGAAACACTTTAGATAAATGCATGGACATTATAAACGCAGTAATCATTTCTAATGCATTTATTCTGATTGTCCCTGTACATTTACAACATGGAATGTGCTACACAGCCATCTTAATTGTTACTATGCAAGGTTACCAGCAAGATTAGTCACATTCAATTGTTATGTGTGTTCTTGCAGCGATATAGCACGGCAGGCACGTGCACACATAGAGATCAAAGGGGGCTTGAGCACCTGCCGTTTTTATTCCTGGAGAGAAAGTGCCCTTTTTCTGGGGTGTTTTTTTTTTTTTTTTTTTTTGAAAAATAATACATATTCCTGTTTGCGCACAGCTTCCCTGTCAAACTAATATATTTATTGAAGAATAGTATATCTATATCAGTATAAATATAAATATCAGGTCAGGAGTTCTGAAGCGAACAGAATTCAACCAAGCCATCATGTAATAAAATAATGTGGGGCGTGGGCGGGGTTTCCATTAGCAACCATCATGCTTTGCGGGAGGGGTTGTTACGTGTTTGGGTTAGTGGCTTCGGCCAGGTTGTGTGTGTGTGAGAGACACACACACTTTCGTGCCGTGCTGAGCTGAATAAAATACTCCCAGACATTTGAATTGGGCAGTAAGGAAGCTCACTCGTCTCTCCAAGTTCCTTCGTACAGTAGCAGTGAAGAACGCTACAATAAGTTAGTAAATCTGTTCAGTTTATTGTACAGTATGTTAGATAACTTACCACCGGGCTCTAGTTCATCATTGTCCACTATTAATCTCGCTCTGTTATGTAAAAGTGATAATGTGAAGGCCTTTGGCTATGAAAAAATTAGATAAGACCAATCGCCCTCATGTGCTTCCACTCACTTTTGTGAGAAAAAAAATATAATGGGGGAGACGCATATGAGAATTTGTGTTATCTGCGGCTAATACCAATAATCTTTGGAAAACTTATACCTCAGGATGAACCTGCTTGGGAGCTCATTCTTCTTTTAAAATACATTGTTGAGCTTCTTTTATGTCTTGTGCATACTTGGATAGCAAAATTTCTGAGCACAGCAATGGGTTCCAATAGCTTTTTCCCAGAAAGAAAACTTTTGCCAAAGTACCACTTTCTGGAGCATTATCCAGCAATCATTTATCTTTTTGGGCCACCTGTTTTGTTCTCGACAATGAGATTCGAAGGTGTCAGTTGCTGTACTTAGGCACTAAATGAGCATATAAGCAGAGGTGAATAACTGAGTCTTTAAATAAAGAAAAAAGACAAAAGGACAATAGCAGTAACACAACAGACTAATGGAACAGGAACCAAACAGAACAGGAGTTAAGCAAAACGACAGCTGAACTAAACAAGGGCGAAGCAAATCAAGGACTAAGCTGAACAAGAGCTAAACGAGCTAAACTAAAACAGGTACAAGAATAATGGTAACCGGCATGACGCAGACACAGGGAAACCACAACAACCATTAAACTAAACAAATAGATGCAATACAAAACACTAAACTTAGGCAGACTATTTACAAATAAACTAATTAGCTACCTATGATGGCATAAAATACACAAAGGGCATGATCATTGTGCATGGAACAATTAGTGCACTGCCTGATGTTGCAGAAATTGTGCAGATTTTTTTTGGAAAGATTGAGTTGCTTTTATGGCTAAAAAGTTATGCTCCTGGTACAATGAACACTATTGATCCTTTAAATTGGAAAAACATCCAAGGGATGTTTTGTTTATAGAGCTGGGTGAATTGACAGATCATTATCCTCTCTCTGATTACAAAGTTGGATCTGTTTGTATGGTTACCTTGAAAAGGTAAATACATGCTGCTTAACCTTTTTTTAGAGTAATTAATAAAAAATATAAAAATTACTCATCCAGCAAAGTTAAAAATTGTTCAAATTCAAAAATTTTTTGTCACATGCACAGTCATACACAGTACAAAATGTAGTGAAATGCTTACATGACTGCCAGTGACCCTAAAAGAGAATTAAAGCTTATAATAAGAAATAAATGAATAAAAGAAATACGATAGAAAAATTAAATAGAAAAATTAAATTAAACTAGGAAAAATTGAACTAAAAAATAAAAATAGAAATATGCTGTACATAAAAATAGAAATATACTGTACAAATAGAAATATACTGTACTGTACAAGAGCATTTAAGAAATTGAGAAATTTTGATATTTTGTAAGAAAGATGGTGTGCAAATATGCATAGAACAAAGTGTCTTTGTGCAAAGGTTATTAAAGTGTCTTTGTGCACTGGTCCATGATGTAAACGTAAACATGTAGTGTAGATGTGAAGGTAGGTGTGCAAAGTTATTAAAGTGTCTTTGTGCAATGGTTCAGGATGTAAACGTAAACATGTAGTGTAGATATGAAGGTAGGTGTGCGTGGAATTGTCCATAGTGTCCATGGATGTAAAAAGATTGATTGATTGATCAATTGTGAAAAGATTGTGTTAGTTCTGCATAGTGGTGTGGTTGTGGTTGAGAGACCTTATCGCCTGCGGGAAGAAGCTCCTCCTCAGTCTCTCTGTGTTGGCCTTCAGGGAGCGGAAACGCTTCCCAGACCGCAACAGAGTAAACAGTCCGTTGTTAGGGTGGCTGAGGTCCTTCACGATCTTCCTGGCCTTGGTCCAGCACTGCTTGGTGTAGATTGAGGGCAGGTCAGGGAGCTCGGTGCGGATGATGCGCTCAACTGATCGCACCACCCTCTGTAGAGCTCGTCTGTCCTGCATGGTGATGTTTCCCGTCAGGATGCTCTCTATGGTGCAAAAGTAGAAATTCCTGAGCACCTTGGAGGGCAGTCTAAAGTCTCTCAAGCGTCTGAGGTAGTAGAGACGCTGCCGGGCCTTTTTCACCACGGTGTTGATGTGACAGGACCATGACAGGTCCTGCGTGATGTGAACACCAAGGTATCGTAAGCTGTCCACTCTCTCCCCTGGGCTCCTGTTGATGACGGGGGTCTGGTAGTTCCTCACCTGCTTTGTACTGAAGTCTACTATCTGCTCCTTTGTCTTACTGACGTTCAGGAGGAGATTGTTCCTCTGGCACCAGTTCTCCAGATTTCCAACCTCCTCCAGGTAGGGCGTCTCATCGTTGTTCGTGATCAGGCCCACCACAACAGTGTCGTCAGCAAACTTGATGATGGTGGTGGAGTTGGTAGTGGCCACGCAGTCATAGGTGTACAGAGAGTACAGCAGGGGGCTCAGAACACAACCCTGGAGGGCTCCAGTGCTGAAAGTGAGGGAGGCTGAGACATGTCCGCCCATCCTTCCTGCCTGTGGTCTGTCAGTCAGAAAATTGGAGATCCACTGACACATTGATGAGGTGAGTCCCAGGTGCTCCAGCTTGGTGGTAAGTGTGGAGGGAATTATGGTATTAAACGCAGAGCTGTAGTCGATGAAAAGCATTTTCACATAATTCCCCCTCCGAGTGTCCAGGTGAGTGAGAGATGTATGGAGGAGATGAGAGATTGCATCGTCCGTGGAACGGTTTGGACGATAAGCGAATTGTAGTGGGTCCAGTGTGTCGGGTAGTGAAGAAATGATGAAGTCTCTGACCAGGCGTTCAAAGCACTTCATCACTACTGAGGTGAGGGCTACAGGGCGATAGTCATTGAGGGAAGCAGGATGAGGTTTCTTTGGGACAGGAACAATGATTGACTCTTTGAAGCATGTGGGGATCACTGACTGAGATAAAGAGATGTTGAATATCTCAGTGAACACGGGTGCTAGCTGGTCTGCGCAGGCTCTGAGGATTTGGCCTGAGATGCCGTCTGGTCCGGCTGCTTTACTGGTGTTCACTCTCTTGAAGGCTCTCCTCGGTGAGCTGTGCTCGGTGATGATGAACGCGCTTCCGGTGCTGGCAGTGACTTCCTGTCCGCAGCTGTTAGCACCGCTAGCATTAGCATCGCTAGCGTCTTTAGCTGCAGCCTCGAAGCAAGCATAGAAAGTGTTCAGCTCGTCTGCCAGAGACACGTCTGCGTTCATCATACCGGATGTTGGTGCTTTATAATCTGTTATTGTCCTTAATCCCTGCCACAGGCTCCTAGAGTCACTCTGTTGGAGTTGTGACTCTAGCTTTCTCCCGTAGCGCTGCTTCGCCTCTTTTACCGCCTTCCGGACGCTGTATGACGCAGCCTTGTATGGTTCCATGTCCCCCGACGCGAGTCCCGCGTTATAGGCAGCGGTGCGAGATCTCAGAGCATCGCAGATGGTTTTATCCACCCAAGGCTTCTGGTTGGAAAACGTTCTAATAGTCTTTTTTTCCATGGTATCATCCGCTAGTTTGATCCATACACAATCATCATGGAATTATTTACTTTTAATTAAATTAAAAATAAAATTTAAGCAAATAAATAGATAAAAAAAAACTGCTGCAGCAAAAGAGTCTGGGTAAGTTCTTAATGTAGAAAACAGTAAGGTTCCCTTTTAAAGGCTAAACTCAATGCTGCGTGAAAACGCCATGGGAACATCTTGTCATGTTGCCGGTTGTGAAGCATGTGTGTATCAAACACACCAAATTTTGGCTTATATAACCTCGGTCAGATGACGTCATCTGATGAGATGCACCTGCAGGTTATAAATAGGAGTGAGCCGGAAACATTCCTCAGATTCTTGTCTTTACTGACATTGTGCTCGTGCGCGTGTCAGCATAAAATACATTTAAAATACATTTAAAAGCAGATAAAAGCATAAAACTCACCAGAAATAATGGCGGAGTTTATAGCAAGATGTCCCCCTCCTTGTGAAAATTTTCTTTCGGAGCGCGATTCACATATTCTCTGCTTTGAATGTTTGGGTGAGAGCCACGCTCTCGAAGGACTTAAAGGAGAGTGTGAGCACTGTGATAATCTTCCGATTAAGGTGCTTCGCACGCGCCTTGTGTTCTTTAAGGAACCACGAGCCGCGCTGCACTCTTGGGGATCACAAGTTGATCTGGCCGAGGCACAAGAGACAGAGCCCCTCCTTTCTCTCGCCCTCTCTCCCGATCACAAAGTCTCTCCTTCCACTTCACTAGCGCACTTTGGTGCTTCTCGTGGGTGTACGGAAGAGATTTGTTCTCCTGCTTCTGGAGAAATGGAAGTAGCTACCTCAGAACGCTCCTCTAAAGATGATAGAGAGTATAAGGAGTTGCTTACACGTTATAACACATGCAGTCGAATGACTGAACATTGATTGGCCACAGGAGCAAGCTCACCCAAAACAATCAAAATTAGACGACAGATTTCTGTCGGGTGGCCAGGAGAGGGCGCCACAACGCCGCTCTCTCCTCTTTTTTGATGACCTCCATAACGAATTCTCATTCTTGTAATAAACCTTTCTCAGCCCGTATTTTTGTACCATCGACTTCGTTCTATTCGATTTATCTCTCTCCTGGAACATCATCCTCATTAAAGAAGCCAACCCTCCAAGCTGTGTAGAACATCTTCTACCCTGGTAGGGAAGGCGTTCCAAGCAGCAGGTCACGCTGGTGCTTCCTTGCACACCATGGCGGTTTTGCAGGCGTACTAGGCTGATCTGCTCAATGATTTGAGCATGAGCGGCACTGTGAATCAGGAAGCATTCACAGAATAACGCTGGGCTACTGATTTGTCCCTACGCGTGACTAAACAAACAGCCCGTGCTATCGGCCGTTCTATGGCCTCATTGGTGTCCGCTGAGAGACACCTATGGCTAAACCTGACAGGCATCAAGTATAAGGATCGAACGTTCCTCCTTGATGCCCCTGTCTCACCCTCCGACCTATTTGGCGACCCTGTTAATTCCGGACTAGGGTACAGCTCGCCGCCCTTCACAGGCCTCCTCTGAAAGATCAGATCGCCGCGCCGCCTTCTTTTCAAAGAAGAAGTCCTGAAGGCTTACGCACCCAGGACCGTGGGGGTGACCCGGGGAGGGGCATGTAACATTCTTTTCCATAAGAGCGTGCCCTCCCGGGCACCCCCAGGGGATCGGTGTTTAGTTTCCGCCGCCTTTGGTGTTTTGGACAACACCGGTTTCCAATGAGGAGTTAGTCCTTTGGTCATATCCTGCTATATTCCAGGATGCCGAACCACTAACAGATCCCCCCCGTGGAAGCTACTGCCAGGCATATCTCCCTGGGTGTTAAGGACTGTAGATAAAGGCTACAGGATTCAATTTCCACATCGCCCTCCGCGTTTCAACAGCGTGGTCTCCACTTCCATGAAACCGTGAAAGTGCGCATCTGCTGCAGAAGTTGCTGGGGAATGGGGCCATGGAACATGTTCCCCTACCAGACAATGAGTCATGCTACTACAGTTGGTATTTCTTGGTTCCAAGAGGAACGGGGGGCTGTGTCCAATTTTTAAATTTCGCGGGGTGTACAGCTTTAAAATGTTGACTGTCAAAGTGATTGCTCTCAAATCCTACCAAGTGATTGATTTGTGACAAATCGATTGAAGGACGCTTACTTTCATATAGAAATATTGCCACAACACAGGAGGTTCCTGAGGTTCGCTTTCGGGGGTAAAGCTTACCAGTATCGGGTCCTTCCATTTGGTCTAACTCTCCCATGACTGGCTGGTCCAGTCTCAGTAGCTAGCGCTTTGACATCAGCATGTTGGCCTAGCTCATCTTTTCTTCTAGGATTGAAACACAAAAGTCGCATCCATTCTCAACACCCTTAAGGAAATCAAGCTAGACCAGGAAGTGACCATCACTTTCAGAGATCTTAGCTCACATAGCAGCTGTATCCACGGTGACACCTTTGGGCCTTCTGCACATGAGAGCATTTCAGTTGTGGCTAAGACAAGGGATTTCACTCTAGGGCCAATCCCCAATAAGGGTTACGCGCCAGGTGCTTCATCCCCTTTCTATGTGGTTCAGACCCCATAGAAAGGTTTCTGACTCTGGGTCCCACTCTAAGTTCGTCCTGTCATCGCAGATGCTAACGACAGACGCTTCCTTCATGGGCTGGGGTGCGGTCTTAGATGACCGTCCAGCCAAAGGGAGATGAAAAGGCCGACTTCTTGCGCGGCAAATCAATTGCCTCGAAACAAGAACTCTATGTCTGGCCCCAAAGCACTTTCTCCAGCAGTTGAGAGGCTACCATATCCTAGTGCGGGTGGACAACACTATGACAGTCTCATATATTAATCGCCAGGGTGGACTGTGCTCGCGCTGCTAGTTGGCTAGCGCACCAGGTTCCTCTCCCTCAGGGCGATTTACATCCCAGGGCATATGAATGTGGGACCAGTTGTATGTCCAGTCAATCTCTGACACACGGGGAATGGAAACCCCACCCCGAAGTAGTTAGTCAATCTGGAAAGATTTCATGTAGCAGAGGTGAACCTCTTTGCCTCATAAGATCAGCAAATGTCCCCTTTGCTACTCTCTGACTCTTCCAGCTCCCCTGGGTCTGGACACCTTGGCCCGTATGTGGCCCAGGTTACGCCTTTATGCATTTTTCCTGATAGCTCTGCTCCCGGGAGTCTTGGCGCTCAGGCGCAGGGGACGATATTTCATCTCCGGCCTGAGCTTTGGAACCTTCACGTTCGGTCCCTGAATGGGACCAATTAAGTCAAGCTGATCTTCCAGCCAGCATAATTAAGACTATTCTAAGTGCTAGGGCTCCCTCCCCTAGAAAAGTTTATGCCCTTAAAAGGAATGTATTTGAAAGTTGGTGCATGACGAAGCAGATAGACCCAGTCCACTGCCGAATTGTTTCAGTGCTGGAGTTTCTGCAGGAAAAGTTGTCCTCGGGCTTGTGCCCTTGTACTCTCAGGACGTACATAACTTCATACTTACTGAACTATCTTCTGAAAGTTCCATTCTCAACATGGACCCTATTATTTTTGAAGCCTTCTGTCCTCCGCCTTTTTAGCTTCGGGGCAGGAGAGACTTCACTTACTGTGTCCAGTACGTGCTCTTTATATTTACATCCACCGCATCAGCCAGTGGCATAAGTCAGTCCTCTACATGTTTTGGGGCCGCGGGGGGCGACCGCCACTACACTGGGTGAGAGATGCTATTGCCCTCTCCTATGAGGCGCGCGGGCTCATTTCGCCTCTAGGAATCAGAGCTCATTCAGCTAGGGGGATCGCCTCATCTATTGCACTAGCAAGAGGTATTCCCCTGCAGCAAGTGTGTAAAATGGAGGGTTGGTCCTCTCCGCCCACATTTGTTACGTTTATAGTCTGGATGTTCATGCTACTTTGGGCTCATGGGTTCCCGAGTTAGCTGCCCAGGCATGGTTCTGAGACCTTTTCGGCCTTGTGGGCACACGCTACACAACCTTGGGGTCCAGACACTTGCAGTGTGGCGGCGTTGGTACTCTTGTTCCCATAGCGTTTTCACGCAGCATTGAGTGTAGCCTTTGAAAGGGAACGTCTCAGGTTACTTTGCTGTAACCCTGTTCCCTAAAAAGGTGGGAACAAGATGCTGCGTCCCAATGCCGCACTGCCTACGTGACCGGACGTCTGTTCAGACAAATCAATCTGAGGAATGTTTCCGGCTCACTCCTATTTATAACCTGCAGGTGCATCTCATCAGATGGCGTGTTTGATACACACATGCTTTACAACCGGCAACATGACAAGATGTTCCCATAGCGTTTTCACGCAGCATCTTGTTCCCGCCTTTTCAGGGAACAGGGTTACAGCAAAGTAACCCGAGACGTTCACCTCAGTAAAATAAAATGTTTCCTTAAAATGTATTTCAACAAAATACTAGGAAGGTCTTACTTGTGAACCTCGAAAATCAACTTGAAACTTGAAAACTCAGCCACGAAGTTCTTGTCCGTCAAGACATCAGCGGTGTCCATCTTGAGTGTCACTGTGTCCGCAATCTTCGCCATTGAGCTGGATATGGGCATTCACCATTTCAGATACAGTACCACAAGCACTGTCTTGACTGCATTGAACCTCTTCACACTATTATTTTTTTTTAATGACAGTTTGAACAAAAAGAAATCCCAGTCTGTAATGGCTGAACATGTGCACAGTAGTGATGGGAAGTTTGAATCATTTTAGTGACTCAGTTATTTGAATATCTTTCAGCAAAATTAATAAACTTTTTTTTTAGTCATTTAGTTAATTTCGTTCTTTTGATCAGAATAAAATGTTACATTTTCAATAAACAGACCATCAATACAAAATTCTGGCTATAGTTCCATTCATGAAAATATTACAATGCAGTGTGGTGGGAATTCCTAAAACAATATAAAGACAAGTAAATCATACACTGGGTTAGAGCAAAGTAACAAAGGTTTTATTTTAAACTTCTGCAGAAGGACCATTCTCATACAGCAAACAGTTGCAGCATGGAGAAAGGTGATCTCTTTCTCTCTGCTGTCCCATTTTATACATCTCTGTTATCACAAACATCTTTGTTAACATAATCAAAGCCCTGTACATAAAGTTCCTACATTCAAATTCGTGACTCTTTATCTGGCCCAGACCAGATTTCCATACCTTATCATTTATTGAGGGACAACCACAATCAGGTTGTTTCTGTTCTGTTCTCGGCCTTGCGTTTCTATGTTTCAGACAGGTTTAAAGCTTCTATAGTCTATGTGGCACATTTACTGCAAAGATCAGAATTAATACACGATTAAAATGTGATTTTTCCACCACAGCAGCTATATATAAGACCTTACAGCTCACAATACATGTCAGTGCAAATGAGAATCATGAAGACAAAGGAACTGCCTAAAGAGAAACAGAATTGTGGCAATGCGCAGATCTGGCCTAGGTTACAAAAAAAAATTCTGCTGCACTAAAGGTTCCTAAGCGCACAGTGGCCTCCATAATCCCTAAATAGAACACATTTGGGACGACCAGAACCCTTCCTAGAGCTGGCCGTCTGGCCAAACTGAGCTATCAGGGGCGAAGAGCCTTGGTAAGAGAGGTAAAGAAGAACCAGTGTGGCTGCATCAGTGTGGCTAAGCTCCAGACATACAGTCGGATATGGGAGAAAGTTGTAGAAAGTCAACCCCTTACTGCAGGCCTCAACCAGTCAGGGTTTAATGGCAGAGTGGCCCGACGGAAGCCTCTGCTCAGTGCAAGACACAATAAAAAACACCTGAAGGACTCTGGTCTGATAAGACCAAGATAGAACTTTTTGGCCTTAATTCTAAGAGCCTGTGTGGAGAAAACCAGGCACTGCTCATCACCTGTCCAATACAGTCCTAACATGAAGCATGGTGGTGGCAGCATCATGCTGTGGAGGTGTTTTTCAGTTGCAGGGACAGGATGACTGGTTGCAATTGAGGGAAAGATGAATGTGGCCAATTATAGGGGTATCCTGGACAATAAAAACCTTCTCCAGAGTGCTCAGGACCTCAGGACGATTGGGCCAAAGGTTTACCTTCCAACAAGACAATGACCCCAAGCACACAGGTAAAATAACGAAGGAGTGGCTTCACAACAACTCTGTGACTGTTCTTGAATGGCCCAGCCAGAGCCCTGACTTAAACAAATTAAACCAATTGAGCATCTCTGTAGAGACCTAAAAATGGCTGTCCACCAACGTTTACCATCCAACCTGACAGAACTGGAGAGGAAATGCAAGGAGGAATGGCAGAAGATCCCCAAATCCAGGTGTGAAGAATTGTTGCATTTTTCCCCAAAAGACTTATGACTGAATCAGATCAAAAGGGTGCTTCAACTACTGAGCAAAGAGTCTAAATACTTAGGACCATGTGATATTTTAGTTTTTCTTTTTTAATAAATCAGCAAAAATGTCAACAATTCTGTGTTTTTCTTTCAATATGGGATGCTGTGTGTACATTAATGAGGGAAAAATGAACGTAAATGATTTTAGGAAATGGCTGCAATATAACCAAGGATACATCATTTAAGGGGGTCTAAATATTTTCCATACCCACTGTAAATGCCAACGCTTACAAAAGACTTGTAGATGATTACAATGAGTGGCATGCGTCTTCTTAGTAGCAACCACAAGAGGGCTTTCTGCAAAATGTGCCACATTAAAAACTGGACTGGTGCTTGAATCTTGAAGGTTGGGTGAGAAAAAGACATAGGTATTTGGTAGAATATACAGGACATCTTAATAGGCTCAGCAGGTTTGCTTTAATCATGATGCCCTTGTGGTTACAGAGGAGATGCTCCAGGAGGTTGTTGATATCAAGACAAGAAACACTCAATCATCTTGTCAGGCCAGCTCCATAAACACTTCCTTATAAAGGGGATTTTTATCCCCTTTTAGCTACTAGTTTGTAGAAGTCCAGGGTCAAATCCAGCAATGTTTTTCATCTGCTATGTAAAACAAGCAACCTAAGCATAATTATTAAGGATTGGGGTGACACAAAGGCAGAGGAGATAACACTGGACATTTTTCTAGCTTGATGTCCTGCTCGATTGTGTTATTCTGCTAGCTTCCCATTAACTGCCATACAGTTTACACTTTTTGTTGCATACAGTGATGTGTGGAAAGCTTGGTAAGTTCAGGTTGTAGTTCACTGAGTATCAGTTCACACAGCATCTGGTGGTGAGGAACTACATATAAAAGATGTAAATTTGGTTATGGTGTAAATGATAAATTGTTGTGTCGCGCCGGGTGGTAACTATTGTCTGTACGTTGATAGTTCTCTTTTGACTTTTCTTTTTGTTAGCGTGGCTGGAGGTTTTCGCCCGCTCTTGTATATATTGTAAATAGTGTAAATACACCCTTTTGTTTCTATGTATCTGTATGCTAGGGAAGCTGTAGGGGTTGGGTGCCAGTTACTTTATAAGACCCCTTTGTTCATGTTTTTCTAAATAGTCAGGAAGATAGTTTAGTCCCTGTGTTTTTTTGTTTGGCTTTTCTTTAAGTATATTACGTTTTTTGGGTGGAATTAGGGTCGATACTTTTGTTTATTATTTTGGCCTTGGCCCAACCCTGAAGTTTAAAAGCTTCCCATTTTTGAAAAAAGGAGAACAAAAGAGCAAAAAAAGTTTTGGTGTAAGGATTTATTATTTATGTTACTCCTCAACCCTGGATCTAGGACATAAAAATTGTATATATTTATTAAGTTTATTTAAAAAATTGAGTGAGTGAGCAAAACACTCACAAACCAAGGTACTCACAATCCAAGGTTTCACTGTATTGGTATCTGGTGCACAGCAGTGTCTATTATTTGTACAATAGATGTGAGCTACTTTTGATTACTGTCATTTATTTGCATCTACAAATATTTGTTGAACCTGTAAGCATATTTTAGTAAAATATACTTGTGTATTCAGCAATGTAACAATATGATAATATTAATCAACATAATGTTAATCTTAGTGAAATAATATAGAAGTAGGTAGAGAGTATGACATGTCATAAAACATACTGGGTTCATTCAGGGGTGCGGTGAGAAAAGCAGACAAAGTATGACAGATCATAAAACATAATGGGTTCACTCAGAGGTGAGCCAAGAAAAGCAGACGACTATACGACAGGTCGTAAAACATAGCAGTAAGTGATACTCAGTGTACAGTGTGTACCCAATGAACATGGGAGAAAAACCCTAGAGTGACCTAGACATGAACTGTAATTTTGAATTAGCTGTCATGTGTATAATAAATAGATAAGATAAGGCACCAGGTGCCAGACTTGCCATGAGCATACCTGGTAAAGGATTGAAAGGTTTAAGGTAAGAACTTCCTACAAGTCTACCTGAGTTTTCAATAACTAACTGGACTCCATATTAACATCAACTGTTATGCTAAACTGTCTGCCACATAACACACAGTATGAATGTAGATCAATTCCTGCTCACTGTTTCACCCAAATGAGGACGGGTTCCCTGTTGAGTCTGGTTCCTCTCAAGGTTTCTTCCTACTACCATCTCAGGGAGTTTTTCCTTGCCACTGTCATCCTCAGCTTGTTCACCAGGGACTGACCATTTTGACTCATACACATTCCATACAAACCTAAATAATTCTTTTGATTGTGTAAAGCTGCTTTGCGACAACGACAACTGTTAAAAGCGCTATACAAATAAAACTGAATTAAATTGAACAAAGTGTTGGATACATGTGCAACACGTGCACCTGCAGTCGTGCACACATGTCTAAGTCAAAATATAGGCAAATAACCAAAAGAAACACGATCAGTTTTACGAATACTGAGTTAAATAAGAGTAGACACAAAAATAAACTAGTACATGCATCTACAAAATGCCAAACAAAGAGATGCTTACCCATGGTCTGTCTCTTGAGAACTGTAGAATAAACCAGGAAAAAACAGGAATGTATAGTAAAATTAAGTGCCACCCTAATATATATATTTTTTTATAAACTAAGCAAAAGAAGAGTAAAGATAATTGAAAGTAATTTTAAGGAAAAATGAATTATAATGGGAAATTTATGACAGGGACAATAATGTAATAACTGGATGGCAAAAGAGTTAGATTATAATTTGGAAAATTTTCCGGAGTAAGATAGACATAATGGGCGACCTTGACGGTCGGAAGTAAGAAAAAATAAAAAGACCAGGCAGACCAAATTTGGTCAAAGGAAGTGAGAAAAAATAGTAACCAAGTAACTGGAACAGGGATCAAAGTTGGTCCCCGGAAGTAAGAAAAAAGGGAAAAACCTAGGGAGGAGACTGTTGAGTTCCTCCCTCAACCAAACGGTATAAAACGTGTATGCATTGTATTGCTTTTCAGTCTGCTCTTGATGATGCTTGGATTTACGACCTAAGCATTACAAGTGTGGCTCACTTGTGTTTTACTGCAGCAATAAATCCTGCTTAATTTATCCAGACCTGCACGGAGTCCTGAGTCATTCTTTGTTTTTTTGGACTAGAGATACAGCGTTTGTTTAATATTTTTAATTAAGGTACCATTAACAAGTGGAAGATAAAAATCTCCCACAAATCGCAGTCTGTTCATCTCTGAAAATTCGTCACTCATATGTTCGGAAGTTGGGGCTATATATTCTGCATTAAGCAAAGAAAACAACTAAGCTAATTTGGAGTAACTAAAACGTATTTAAAAACTCTTCAACGCATTATTCCAAACTTAGTTTGCGAGTAAACAGCTGTGTGGCCATAAGATAACCACTTCTTAGTGAGACTAATCAAAAAAGTATTAATGTGCTAGGGTTTGTCATAGGATCATGACATTTGTTTCCATCCAAAACATTTGCATACATTTTTGGCAAGTTGTATTGTATAATGTATTTAATGCACATATGATAAACCTTGATTATTGCATAATGTATACCTTCTTATAATTTAACAATATACACACAACTCATTTTCCTTCCTTCCTTTCTTCCCTCGTCTGATTCACTATGGAAGCACCCACAAAAGGTGCAAATGATAAAAAAAAAGAAAAAAAATTAACATACATTTTATTGTTTATTTTTATTGGTAATAATACATAATACACATTACATTTTAAAAGCAAAAAAATGTTTCATATAAGTATTTATGTTACTTATGTATTTTTTTAATCAGAAATCTATTTATTCCCAGTGTGATTCCTAAAATTTATTAAATATTTCAGTAAGATAGGAGCTTATATAAGTAAATAGATTAAAAAGACTTAATTAACAACATTTAAAATAAAAATCTAACAATCAAAGAAAGCACTGCAAATAATATTTTCCAATTAAAACTAAATAATGATAATAAAAAAATAAATTTAAAAACTATCTAATCTACAAGAAATGCATAAAAACATACAGTTAAAATGTTTCCTATATATATATATATAAAATTACTTGTCACCATTTTACATAAAACATTGTCTGATTATTTTTCATCTTGATGCATTTTCATTCTCGAATCTATTATTATTATACTACAATCAGTAGTTTGTGTTTATTTCTCTCTCTCTCACTCATCTTCTATACCGCTTTATCCAGTATTAAGGGTCAGGGTGTGTGTGTGTGTGTGTGTGTGTATAAACTTTTACTATAGTTACAGCTGAAAAGACTAATGAGTAAAGAACAAAAATTTCGGAGATCTGTGCAATCTAATTAACAATGATGATATTTAAAAAAAAAGAGAGAAAAAACTATCTATTTTACTACTATCCAACTATCCATGTTATCTGTTCTGGGCCCTTGATATTTGTTAAGTTCGCTGCACTACTCTACACAGTTTGCATACGTTTCCTCGTTTTCATAGTCATAGTCCATGTCATGTCCTTGTTCACTACCACAAACAACATCATAAACTATATCTGAGTCTTCAAAATCCCCCCTCTGGTGGAAAAAGTTCTCTGCGATATCCTCATAAGCTTCGTCATCTGTCGTAATCTCTCCTTGGGGACTCGCATATGAGTTTCCGGCACCTACAAATTAATTGTTTCATAAAACACACAAGGGAGTTGGTATATACAGTATTATAGACTGTGATGGTTTTATATATATATATATACCCGAGCATACCTGGTAAAGAATATGCCAGGTACTGAATAAAAATATATTTGTATATTTAAAATATACACTTTTGTTTTTGCTCCCATTTTTAATGAGATGAACTCAAAGATCTGAAACGTTTTCTATATAAACAAAATAACCATATCTCTCAAATATTGTTCACAAATCTGTCAAAATCCGTTACGATGAAGAAATGGAGTCAAGTCGAGACCCCAATGAGGAAGACGAGCATGCAGATGAGCTTCCCTGAGACTGTTTCTGACAGTTTGTGCAGAAATTCTTTGGTTATGCACTCCGATTGTTTCAGCAGCTGTCCGAGTGGCTGGTCTCAGACGATCATGGAGGTGAACATGCTGGATGTGGAGGACCTGGGCTGGTGTGGTTACACGTCGTTTGCGGTTGTGAGGCTGGTTGGATGTACTGCCAAATCCTCTGAAACACCTTTGGAGACGGCTTATGGTAGAGAAATGAACATTCAATTCACGAGCAACAGCTCTGGTGGACATTCCTGCTGTCAGCATGCCAATTGCACGCTCCCTCAATGCTTGTGGCATCTGTGGCATTGTGCTGTGTGATTCAACTGAACCTTTCAAAGTGGCCTTTTACAGGTGGCCAGTCTAAGGCACACCTGTGCAATAATCATGCTGTCTAATCAGCATCTTGATATGGCACACCTGTGAGGTGGGATGGATTATCTCGGCAAAGGAGAAGTGCTCACTATTACAGATTTTGACAGATTTGTGAACAATATTTGAAAGATATGGTTATTTTGTGTATGTAGAAAACGTTTCAGATCTTTGAGTTCATCTCATAAAAAATGGGAGCAAAAACAAAAGTGTTGCGTTTATATATTTGTTCAGTATATATATATATATATATATATATATATATATATATATATATATATATATATATATATTAATCAACATAATGTTAATCTTAGTGAAATAATATAGAAGTAAAACATAAACATACTGGTTCATTCAGAGGTGAGCCAAGAAAAGCAGACGACTATACGACAGGTCGTAAAACATACAGTAGCAGTAACTGATACTCAGTGTACAAAGTACATGGGGAAAAGTACATGTTGGCAATATAGTTTGTACTGTATTATATATAATATACAAACTGTATTGCCAACATGTATTTGCTTGTATTGCCTTCAAATTCATATGAACTTGACGTTACATCCAATTCATAATCCACAGGATTTAACATGATGTTGGCCCTCCCTTTGCAGCTATAACAGCTTCAACTCTTCTGGAAAGGCTTTCTACAAGGTTTAGAAGTGTGTTTATTCTTCTAGAAGCGCATTTGTGAGGTCAGACACTTACAGTAAATTGGATGAGTAATTTAATTCAATTCAATTTTATTTGTATAGCACTTTTAACAATTGTCATTGTCGCCAAGCAGCTTTACACAATCAAAATAATTATTTAAGTTTGTATGGAATGTGAATGAGTATGATCAAAATGGTCAGATAGTCCCTGGTGAGCAAGCCGAGGGCGACAGTGGTAGACGGTAGGCCTGGCTCGCAGTCTCTGCTAATAGTAATACATTGCTATTCCTAGTTATTATTAAAAGTTACTTTAAAATGTTTTATGCTTTTTTTTAAAAAAAGAGGTGGGTCTTGGGAATTAACTGCTCAGCAATCGTGTGTAGTTTATTTGCACTGGCCAATTCTGTATGCAACTTTAAATGAAGCCATTTGTGCTTTGCTGTCCACTGATTCAGATATTACCATGTGATTCTCCTACTTTCTGTATTCTGCCAGGTTTCTTTCAAAGAAGTGGCTAATTAATGCGACTGTTGTCTCTAAGTGTCTTCCTAATTTGTTGAGTCTCATGCCGTCTGCTGCCAGCGGTTTAAGACACAAAACACATGGGTCTCTCCTCTGTCCCCACCATTCCCACCATGAATCCAAGTGCAAAATAGGTTTCATCATATTTTCTTTTAGGCTGGCTTTTTGGTTGATTAGGCTGATAATGCTAAATTGCCTGCTTTTTTATGGTCCATGTAACAAACTGTCCCTAAATAATCAAATAATAAATAATCCATTGACGTTATTATGCCCACTACGTACGCTACTGACCGGTTTGTGACCATGGTAAAGTTAGGTTTATATTCGCATATTTGCATCTCCTGCTTCAATAGCTGCATAAATAAACACACAAATAAGATACCCACATATACATATATTTCCTTTTTACATTGTCTTTAAGCCACCCCCGCTTTTTTCTTGATTAAGCACTTAAATTATACATATTTGAAAGTATAAATCCCATTATTCTCTACAGCGCAATAAATGATTTAGGGATGATTGCAAAATGCTGTACACCAACAAAAAGCGTAAATTGATATTGATCTTCCCTTTTATTCAGCGCCTGAAGGATTAAAAAGCAACTTAGTTGATGCACTAGAAACTAGAAATGCCAGATTAGTACCGCCTGCTTAAATATAAAATTTTAACAAAAATCCAGAAACATCAGCATACACATTAGAATGAATGATAATTACATATATAATACTGAAAGTTTGGTAATAAATTAAGTTTCCTCTGCAATTAATATGCCGACATTAAACCGTTATTGTTGCACTATATTCCCACTTTTTCCCCACACATAACAGGCTAAAATAGAGAGGAAGAGAGAAAATGGATTTTTAACCTCTAATGAGACTTTCTTTTGCTTTACATGCACGCACACATGTGTGTTATAAGAAACAGTACACGCATGCTGTACACGCATGCTGTACACACACGCTTACAAACACAAAATAAAATGTTTTATACACACACACAAATGGTCACAGTGTTAAAGTAAACAGTACACGCGTGTGCGATGTCATTATACCAGTAAGAGACGCGCACTAAGACCCAGCAAGGGAGACAATTTTACCACAAATCCGCAGCGCAAGAGAGAGAAAAAACGTTGGCTCAGTTGTGATCACGTGATGCTCGGCGTAAAAACAAGAAGCGCATGTGTGATACATGATACTCGGTATTCATAAACCAAGACTTGTTCGTTTTCCAAATCAAAATTTACTAAAAATCTTTGCTCGTTATAACTGCACTACTGTCAGAACTGCTGTTAGAGAAAACGAATCAGCTTTAATAATGCAGCTTTGTGCTATAAAACAAACATATTTACAAGGATGTTTTTTAAACAGTGAATCTTTATATGATTTTTTTTCAACTCACTCAGTATATCATTCATCTTATCCACTTGACATTTTGGTCTTTTACGACTCTTCAGAAAGCAAACGATGACTGGAACTAAGATGAAAAGCAGTCCTGCTATTCCTCCAGCAGCAATATAGAGAGCCAGAAATGCTGAGAGAGAAATCATCATCAGCTTCATCATCATGATCATTATTATTATTATTATTATTAATAATAATAATAATAATAATAATAATAATAAAAATAATAAAAAAAATTAAACTGCATGGACACAGAAAAAATAACCTATTTATTTTACTATACCTTTCACAGTGATGAACAGGGGTTCACTGGCAGTGGAGGCAAAGGTGCGTGAAGACACATTGACTTCATAAGTACAGCTGTAGTTTCCCTGATGGACAAAATCTGCCTCAGGAAAAAGAAAGACAGCTGAGTGGTTAACAGCTGACTGAGTCCTGGTGATGTTGGATCCACTGAGCTCCAAGTGGAACAAACCTCCTGGATACTGAGGTTCAGTGGAGCAGATGATAGAGAAGCTGTAGCCCCTGGTCACTTCTGGTCCATCAGACTCCCAGTAGAACCATCCACCCCCAGCACTGAAGGAGACATTAGGCTGCTGCAAGTTCACTAGAAAACAACAGGCACGGTTTCTCAGCAACTTCAATTATAAAAGCCAGTCACTTTGAGTCTTACTGAAAATAAAAAAAATGCACAACAAGAACACAAACAGAGTTACTAATATCATCTGGTTATAGGGGAAAAGGACTGGAAAATTTCACCTACCCACAGTGATGGTAATGGAGCTGCTCCAGGATGATATAGAGTTACTTTCCCTGTATGTGTAGTCACAGGTGTACTGGCCCTGATGTGATTCATCTACAGTCAGAGTAAACGTTGTTGTTGTCTCTGCAGTTTGCTTCTTTATTAATGTCCCAGTTTTATACAAACTGAAGTCTACAGAGATGCATGTTGGGCTGGGTGTGGAACATCTGAACTGAAGGACTTCTTCAGGTGAGACCACAGAATTTGGGGAGATCCGAGTCAGTGTGGGAGTCTGCAAATCTTATGGTTAAAATATACAATTAATTACTTCCTAAAATATATGTACTTTATTTATTAATTAAATAAATTCACTTTAACCTGGATTTTGGTATAACTAATGATAACTTACTTGAGCACACGACTCCAGCATCTTCATGATGTTCACAGTTCTCTATTCCAAATCCACTGTGTGAGCACTGATCTATGTAGCTCTCAGTCCCAGTACACTGAACATCACTGAGCCAGGTTGGTTCATTTCCCTGACCATAGCGGGCATTATGAGGAGCGCTGACTGCTTTACCACATCCAAGCTGTCTACACACCACCTCTGCATCCTTTAAGTCCCAGGAATGATCACACACTGTTCCCCACTGGGCTTTGTGATTGATCTCCACTCGACCACAACAGTTTCTCGCACCATTGACCAATGTAATCTCATTATGAACTTGATTTATTATATAAAAGGACAAAAGTATTTTTTATTTTACTAACCTTACATTTTTACCAGGTTTACTTATGCATTGTAAAGTAAAATAATATTAGAAGTAAAACTAAAAACATATGGTAGACCATTTAACCTGTACAAAACTGATAGAGTTACTGATAGGTAGTAAAATGTTTTAGCCTATATATTCAGCCATTATTAAATAACAGTATTAATGCTTTAGTCTATTTCATTACACAATTTATATAATACATACTGTATATCTATATTAGGGATAATAAATGATAGTTATTTGAACAGGCCTATATATATATATATATATATATATATATATATATATATATATATATATATAATATATTAATTAGTGACTCACAACGCTGTTCAGATTAACCTCTACTCTGCTCTTACCCACAGTGATGGTAATGGAGCTGCTCCTGGATGATGTGGAGGCACTTTCCCTGTATGTGTAGTCACAGGTGTACTGGCCCTGATGTGATTCATCTACAGTCAGAGTAAATGTTGTTGTAGTCTCTGCAGTTTGCTTCTTTATTAATTTCCCAGTTTTATACAAACTGAAGTCTACAGAGATGCATGTTGTACTGGGTGTGGAACATCTGAACTGAAGGACTTCTCCAGGTGAGACCACAGAGTTTGGGGAGATCCGAGTCAGTGTGGGAGTCTGCAAATCTTACAATAAAAATATACTTAAAATAATTTTATTTAGATATTCACTTTAAATAGGATTTTGCTACAAGTAAAAACTTACTTAAACACACGACTCCAGCATCTTCATGATGTTCACAGTTCTCTACTCCAAATCCTCCGTGTGAGCACTGATCTATGTAGCTCTCAGTTCCATTACACTGAACATCATCCAGCCAGGTTGGTTCACTTCCCTGACCAAAGCGGGCATTACGAGAAGCGATGACTGCTTTACCACATCCAAGCTGTCGACACACCACCTCTGCATCCTTTAGGTCCCAGGAATGACCACACACTGTTCCCCACTGGTCGTTGTGCTGGATCTCCACTCGACCACAACAGTAACTTGGAGCATTCCCCAGCCTGATCTTATTATGGACTTGATTATTTAAAAAAAAAAAAAAAAAGTATAAAAAATTTTACTGATCTCAAATTTGTATTTTTAACCAGGTTTTCTTATGAGTTTAAAGTAAAATAATAATAACTTATATAATGTAGAACATTTTAATAGTACAACACAGTTAATGAAACGTAGCAAATGCTGCATAACCCAAGTGTGCTTGAGGTTGAGGTCACAAACTGTGGTCCAGATATTTTCTCTAAATATTTTCTTGTTAAACAAAGTATTCATGGTTCAATTCAATTCAATTCAATTTTATTTATATAGCGCTTTTAACAATGGTCATTGTTTTAAAGCAGCTTCACAAAGATGAAAAAAATCCAATATATATATATAATGAAATAACAATAAAATATTAATAATAATAATAAATTGTGTATGTGTGAGAAAAATGTGTCTAGATAATAACGAGATGAATGAATGAAATTTCTCTGATGAGCAAGCCAAGAGTGACGGTGACAGTGGCAAGGAAAAACTCCCTGAGATGGTAATAGGAAGAAACCTTGAGAGGAACCCATCCTCATCTGGGTGATAATGGATAGAGATGATATAACACCATGTGTGTTGTGCAGCTGAAAGTACAATATAACAGAAATTCTTTAAATTAACATGAAGTCCAGTTCAACATAGGGATGAGTCAGTAGGTGCAGAGGGCAGATGGAATCTGGATCACTGGGAGCACAGGAGCAGGATGTGTAGCTCCAATCATAATAAGGCAGAATTCAGCTGGAGCTGGTCCGTCTCTGGATGCCTTAGGATCCTCGCAGGGTCGGCCTTTGTCTACTGAAGCTGGCACAATCTCCAGATGCTTCGGGATGGGTAGAAAAGTACAGAACAGATGGAGAGAATTAGCGTAGTTGCCATTCAGGATAGATGTACTGGAGTATGAAGTTATGGGATGAGTCACGCGTATGCCAGATTAAAGAGATGCGTCTTGAGTCTACTTTTAAACTGGGAAACCGTGTCTGCTCCCTGAACACTGTCTGGAAGGCTATTCCAAAGTTTTAAAGCTAAATATGAAAAAGCCCTACCCCCTTTTGTAGATTTTGAAATTCTGGGAATTACAAGAAGTCCAGAGTTTTGTGATCTTAAGGAGCGTGGCGGATTATAGCATTTCAAGACTGGTTAGGTATGTGGGAGCTAAACCATTTAAAGCCTTGTATGTAAGTAATACTATTTTGTAATTAATTCTAAACTGAACAGGTAGCCAGTGCAGGGATGATAATATAGGTGTTATATGATCATATTTTCTGGATCTGGTGAGAACCCTGGCGGCTGCATTTTGGACTAACTGAAGCTTGTTAATTGAGGATGCAGGACAACCACCTAGTAATGCATTACAATAGTCCAGTCTGGAGGTCATGAATGCATGAACTAGCTTTTCTGCATCAGATACGGATAAGATGCTTCTAAGTTTGGCGATATTTCTAAGATGGAAAAAGGCTGTTTTTGTGATATTGGAAATATGATTTTCAAAGGACAAGTTACTGTCTAATATTACACCCAGGTCTTTTACTGTTGAGCTAGTAGTAACAGTACATCCAGTACATCAACGCAGGATGAATAGTGAAAGCTGTTGTGTGCTGGTTTTTGGGCCGATGAGTAATATTTCTGTCTTGTCTGAGTTTAGTAAAAGGAAGTTATTGGTCATCCAATCTTTTGTGTCCTGGACACACTCGGTTAATCTAGACAATTTAGGTTTTTTGTCTGGTTTTATTGAGCTATATAATTGGGTATCATCAGCATAACAATGGAAACTAATTCCATGTCTTCTAATGATGTTACCCAGGGGAAGCATGTATATTAAGAACAGCAGAGGTCCTAAAACTGACCCTTGTGCGACCCCATATTTCACTGGCATTACATCAGACAGTTCTCCATTTAGATCTACAAAATGGTATCGATTAGACAGGTATGATCTAAACCATTTTAATGCCTGTCCCTGAATACCTATGTGATTTTGTAAGCGATCTATGAGAATGTTATGATCTATAGTGTCAAATGCAGCACTAAGATCAAGCAAGACTAGAATTGAGGTGCAGCCTTGGTCCGAAGCTAAAAACAAGTTGATTGAAATTCTTCAAGGATGTTGTTTTCCTGCAGAAATGTGCATATTTGAGCTGATAGGTTCCATTAATTTTAACAAGTCCTCCAAGTTCCAAAGTTGCTAGGCAGCTTAGACCATAACACTACGACCACCATATTTGGCTGTTTTAGTTTTATGCCAAATGTAATGTGACACACACCTTCTGAATTTTGCCTCATCAGTCCACAGAATATTTATCCAAAAATCTTGGACAACCAAGATATTCTTTTGGCAAATGTGAGATGAGCTTTTGTTTTCTTTTTGGTGAGCAGTGTCTTTCACCTTAGAACTCTCCCATGAATGCCATTTTTGCCCAGTCTCTTTCTTTTTGTTGAATCTTGAACATTGACCTTAACTGGGACAAGTGAGGCCTGGAGGTTTGTATGTTCTTTTATGAGGCTCTGGACGAACCGTCATTGTGCTCTGGTAGGCTCTGGTAAGTTTGGTAGACTGGCCACTCCTGGGAAGATTCACAGATGTTCCAGTTGTTTTCTCCATTTGTGCATAATGGCTCTCACTGTGGTTTGCTGGAGTCCTAAAGCCTTATACATGGCTTTGAAACCTGCTCCAAACTGATACAGTATGTCAGTTACCTTGTTTTTCTTTCATTTATTTAGAGCTTACCTTTTTCCAACACCCCACAGACCACCCCGCTTGCACACTCTCATTCACCACTGATTTCTCCCGGCATTTAAGGAAGTGCAGCATGCTCTCTCACTGTAGGATTATTGCATACTCTCTTGCCCAATTATTTTTTGTTTTTTTACGGATTTTTCTTGTTGCCAAGTTAGCTTTGACTCACATTGTTTTTCATCTTTTGTCTCACATTTTGGACTATCGGAGCTGGCTTGTCTATTCTAGTACAAAAATTGTTTATCTTGCTTCTGTTGCAAATGAACTGATATCTGACTGAGGACTAAATGATTTGAAGAATGCCACCCAGGTTTTGAAATCTCATGAAAATAGCCCAGAACATCAAAAAACATGAAGGCATGGAAAGAACTGGAAATTTGCCTTGAAAAGTGCCAGACGATTAACAGCCAGGCAATGGCTCTTGTTGAGACAGAGAGAGGGGGGTGGTGAGAAGTATTGAAAAAATAGTGGCAATAATCCAGTCCCTAGCTGACAGAAACATGGCTTTAGAAGGGTTAACAGACTCACTTTTTTCTCCTGCATAATGGCAACTTTCTAAAAGAAGTGGAGCTTATGGCTAAATTCGATACTGTTTTAAAGTAATTTTATCATACAGATATGATACAGAGTGGAGCGGGGAACATGACAACATACCTGGAAAAAACAATACAAAATTAACTGATATGTGCCAACAGTGAAACTATCATAGATGCAATTGTAAGTGACATCGAACTCTGCAACTACTTTTGATGACATAAGCCACACAGAGCAATTATCAGTTGTCATTAGGACTGTGTCAGTGGAGGACAAGCCACAAGTTAGAAAAAAAATAAAAATAAAATAAAAATAATGTAAGTCTATGGAGTTAATTATGTGCCAAAATTTAACAAACAAACACAATCTGCTTTGCAAAGAAAAAAACGACTTTCTCACAAATGCAGCGTTTTGCAAACAAACACAATCCGATTTGCAAAGAAAAAAATTCAACTTTCTCACAAATGCACCCTCCATATTTTCTCACAAATACATCCTCCGTATTTTCTCACAAATACACCCTCCGTATTTTCTCACAAATGCATCCATCCGTATTTTCTCACAAATGCACCCTCCGTATTTTCTCACACATGCGCCCTCCGTATTTTCTCACAAATACACCCTCCGTATTTTCTCACAAATGCACCCTCCGTATATTCTCACACATGCGCCCAACCTATTTTCTCACAAATGCAATGGAGCAACTTCCTCTTCCAAAACAGCAGATGGCGCTATCGGTCAATTTACTCTATTCTCCCAAGACCTCAAACAACGTGTTTATATGGTTTACCCTTATGTCCCAGAGGAATATGAGTGGGGAACAGTTTTGAGGTGTCTATTATATATCCAGACAGCCAGACATATTAACAATCCACTATCTTTTTAGTTATACAGTTATATCAAACCACAGCTGCATTTTAATTAACTATTGAAGGCTGAAAGAACTGCGATCATGTTTGGCTTTTTATATCCATACCAGACGTATGCAACATGATGCATCAAAATCTTTTATAATTAGTGATCATATCTACATTTAAATAATCTTTAACAAAGTTATAAGGGGTAAAAAAGCTTTAAATGAACAGTAAACATACTGAATTACAGACAGAATTCTATTACAAACCTGCTTGTAAAAAGTTTCATAAATTTCATGCAGTCTAATACAATGATTCTTGCATCTTACTGTATCTACACCTCGCACTGCAACAGCTGTCTACAGTGTATGATTGTACTACAGACACAGATTATTTAAATGTAGATATGATCACTAATTATAGTTAATAATTCAATAGTTAATTAAAGTGCAGCTGTGGTTTGATATAACTGTATTCCCCTACAGGGCTCTATCCTAAAGATAGTGGATTGTTAATATGTCTGGCTGTCTGGATATATAATAGACACCTCAAAACTGTTCCCCACTCATATTCCTCTGGGACATAAGGGTAAACCATATAAACACGTTGTTTGAGGTCTTGGGAGAATAGAGTAAATTGACCGATAGCGCCATCTGCTGTTTTGGAAGAGGAAGTTGCTCCATTGCATTTGTGAGAAAATAGGTTGGGCGCATGTGTGAGAAAATACGGAGGGTGTATTTGTGAGAAAATACGGATGGATGCATTTGTGAGAAAATACGGAGGGTGTATTTGTGAGAAAATACGGATGGTGTATTTGTGAGAAAATACGGAGGGTGTATTTGTGAGAAAATACGGAGGGTGTATTTGTGAGAAAATACGGAGGGTGTATTTGTGAGAAAATACGGAGGGTGTATTTGTGAGAAAATACGGATGGATGTATTTGTGAGAAAATATGGAGGGTGCATTTGTGAAAAAGTTGAATTTTTTTCTTTGCAAATCGGATTGTGTTTGTTTGCAAAACGCTGCATTTGTGAGAAAGTCGTTTTTTTCTTTGCAAAGCAGATTGTGTTTGTTTGTTAAATTTTGGCACATAATTAACTCCATATAAGTCGCTCTGGATAAGAGCGTCTGCCAAACGCCTAAATGTAAATGTAAGTTAAGGAGCACTTCATGGGCTTTCTTGAAGCTGAAGCCTTAACAAGGGAAAAGCTACCTAGTCTTATCTACCAGAGGCTTGTAGACCTGAACATAACTTTTGAGGATTGCAAGGGGCAGTCATAAAACAGGGCAAAAGGAAATGTGTTCAGGCTAGATTGCTGGCAATAAACCCCAGAGCATTGTTTGTGCCATGCACAGCATACACCTTGAACTTGTGGCCGATGCTGCACGGAGCTCCAAAGATGCAACAAGTTATTTTGGATACCTGTAGAAGATATTTACCGTTTGCATCTTACACCAACCGATGGTGCATTTTGAAAAAGTATGTCAAGATCACAATAAAGTCATGGTCAGAGACAAATTTGGGAAGCAGTGTAAAAAGCGTAGAAGCAATTAGATACTAGGCCCCACAGGTAACATATACTTTATATATATATATAAGTAAAATATACTTTATGAATTGAGTACAAGTCAGTACAAAAATTAAGTAGACCTGAATAACTATTTGTAGTACAATGATGTACAAAATTGAGTAAATGTATTAAAAAAATGGGAAGTTAATGCAATGGTTACCCTAAGTGAAAATGAGTAAAATAATTAAGTAGATATAATTGAAATGGAAGGTAGAAGAAGCTGAAAATTAGACTAAAATTTAACAAACAAATGTGCTACATTTACTAAACATTTTAACTAAATTTAATTCTTACTGCTCTATCACAGAATTAATATGTTACACTTAATTTTTTTAACTACATTTACCCGTTACTCAAGGGGAATTTTAATTTTATTGACACCAAATTATAAACAAAGAAACAATACACACATTACTATTTAATTAAACATTTATTTGCTAAATTTGACAAGACATGAAATCTAAACTCAATGTGGTTTACATTGCAAATGACACGTAACAAGATCATAAACAAAGAGCTGAACTGATTTTATTAGTTAACAGTCTCACAAACAATACGTCCGCCACAAGTATTATACAGTTAACATGTGGAAAGTAGACTTTTGTATTAGAATCTAATGAGTAACATTTTATATGTGAAAGATTGCACACCTTCACACTTCAGTTTCCTGCAAACTGTGGGATCCATACAAATGTGTGTGCAGACCTTCTCAGGTCTTAAAGAAGCAATGACTGTCTAAATGAAGACAGGACACTGAATATGTTTGATCAACAGTATCATGCTTCATTCAATCAAATGGAAATTCTCTGAAATGAAGATGTGAAACTAATTAGAATTTACAGAGCCCATTGCTGGTAAAATTCCGGTGAACATTCCAGTGGAATGCTTTTACAAAACACGCAAAAAATGCAAAAAATATGACCAACTAATAAAGAAACAGAAAGAACGACGAACAACCCCCACAACATCCTCCACAACACAGTCATCCATTAAAGACACGCTCTTCAGTGCAACTCCGTATCCATCCAGCTCAGAAAGGCACAAAAAAATAACAGATGCCGTTGCCTACTTCTTAGCCAAAGACATGTGCCCTATTAGCACGGTTGAGAATGAAGGATTCAGGAAAATGATAAATAATCTGGACAAGCGTTAAGCTTTGCCATCTCGACACCATTTCACGAGAGTTGCTCTGCCTGCTTTATTTGAAAAATGCCGTTCAGAAATGGCTAATGAAGTATTAAAAGCAGAGTACTTCGCCACCTTTGGTCTTGCCGCACAATGGAGCCATACAGTAGTTGATCAATTGGAATGGTTATTACCGTTGCGCTCACCGCCGTGTAAAAACATCAGCTGCCAAAATAAATCAGTTGCATTTTAAAGTCATTCGTAAAATGGCCGCCAGGTGGGCAAAGTGACATTTTCGCTCGTTGCAGTAAATACAATAGTGACTGTTATATAGCGTATCCCTGTATCTGTTTATTGTAATTTAAGTTCTGGATTATTTCAGGTACTTTAAACACATTGTTGGGTTGCTCATGTTGGCTCATATGAGATGTAGTTTACAAATGAACACCTGGTTGGGTTATTTTGACCCAACAACTGGTTTATTCATTATTCTTTTGTTTCTCCAAATATCAGCCTGCAGAATGTTCGAAATATTACTGTTATTGTGTCACAGGTGAAGTTTTAAGAGTTGTTTAGGCAGGAATGCGTGTGTATACAGCTCAAAACCTCCATCAGTTATTAAAGATAGCATCTATTTAGAAAAAATGCCCCGCGATTTCGAAACTTCAGGAAATCTCCCGGCACTCTGCGCATAACACCAGGGCAACTCATGTCGGAAATAATTTATAAACGGTTTCTAAACGTGGGCTATTGTTTTTTTACTTATAATATTTGTTAATTTAATTTAATCTAAATGATGTTTGGGCTCAGGACTTCGATTCGGCATTGTGATTCTCCCCTTTAATTTACTCCATAGTGTAAATCAGCACTCATGAAGTTTTCCATGAAGTTTGATTATGGATGCGTCGGGAAAACAGCAAGCAGACTAACTCTGACCATTTAAAAAAAAAGTTTGCGTTTATTTTCTGACGCGCTTAAGTTCACCAAAAACAATACAGAACAGCGCACCTTATTTGCTTTCAAACATTTACAAAATCATTACGTTTTTTCGTTATTGTGAGTGCGCTTAAATAAAAGTTGAGTCTTATAAAGGCATGTAGTCTTATATAGTTTTATTATATAGTTTTTGCACATTAATCTGACAACAGTTTTTTCAGCCTGTCACGGCGTGCGCCCAAATCAATATCGTTCCTCGCTCACTAGTTAGGCGTCCTTCCCTTCAGACATGCGAAGCAGCGGGACCGCAGAATTACACACGACTGGTGAGCTATCGTTGCCCGGGCTTGCACCCCGCGCTATAAAATACTCGGGGTTTGTTGGGTTAAAGTGGATTTTACTGCGCTCTGTGTATGCAACGCGCGTGCAACAACGCGGAAGTGCGGCATGCAAGTGTGGCAAATGGAACGCGCCCCGGGGACTTCAAAGGAGCGAGAGGTGGGAGGGGCCGGTCCGGCCATCCGCGGAGAGCAGAGTGAGCGCGAGCGGTTGAATGGCCATTGCACTCACACCGTGTAGTAAAATCCACTGTAACCCAAGTATTTTATAGCGCGGAGTGCAAGCCCGGGATCATAATAAGCCGTGCCTTCATTGCGTCATGTCATGTGGGCATTATAAGATTTGTATTGAAAACTTCTAACTAAAAAGTGCCAGCTGGCACGCCTAAAAATAGACGCAGGTTATTTTTTTATAGTCTAAATAAAAAAAACCCTGCTTTAATTTCCTAAAGTCTAATCGGCGCTCAACCGCACGCATAGTTTTCCCGAGCGATTTTTTTGTGCTAAATAACAATTGTGCAGTATAAGAATTCCTATTAATCCTGGGTTGTTCTTTTAGTGTAACTATAGTGCTTTACAATGCCAGACAACATTTAAATACAAATTATTCACCCTCCCCAGGTGTGAATCGGCTGTTCTCACCTATACATTTAGAGAAACTGAAATGCACTTCTCCCCACTTTAAAAACCTCTTGACTCTGAGGCTGACTTTCAGTGATTTAAATTTGTGTAATTTTAATCTTCTGGATTCTAGATTCTAAAGTTAACATTGTTGCCTTTTTAATCCTTGGAATGGAAGAACTTGAGATTTTCCTTATAATAGCGTAAATTGCATTGTTTTTAATCAGTCTATACACAATAATCTTCTTTGGTATTTTTACAAAAAAAAACGGGTATGGGGGCTATCTTGTTTTATTAATCCTTGTGCCTGGTTTAGGTTTGGTATTTAGTGTGCATCTGTTATATTACAACTAAATACCTTTTATTGGGGGTTAAGTGACTGATGTGCCTAACATTTTTCAGCTGAGCCTTTGTTTCACTGAATAATCAACCACCGCGACACCCCTCTCCCTCTCTCTCACACACACACACACACACAGAGCCGACCAAATCATTAGCACCTCCCTCCCCCAGCACAGCCATTTAAGCCGCATAAAGCCGCATAAAGTTTTGTAAATTCGTTTAATGTATAATAGTAAATAATGACGCCCGTTGCGCTGTACCACCGCTCGGAAAACCTTATGAAATACAAATTAAAGACAATTATGATGATCTGCCACGGCTTGCGTCTGTGATAGGCGTGCGCCCAAATCTACTATCGCTACTCGCTCACTCCGTAGGCTCCCTGAATAGGCAGCAAAGGGACGGAGCCGCCTATTCGTGCCGGCTGGCGATAATTAACGTTAATATGATCTCGGGCTTGCTCCGCATTATAAAAGCAAGGCGCGGAGTTTTGTCCGAGGTCTGGGAAGTACGTGATGTGATGGAGAATATGAAAGAAGCATGTCAGTGGGGCGATGTGACACGCCCCAGGGACTTTAAACAAGGACACTAGAATTCCGCCCTTTGATCTCCACGCTGAGGACAGCGCGAGAAAGAGTTGCGCGAGCTCCCGCGGCACCTTAACTCCCGCACCGTGCCCGCCTTCGCAGCCCCGCTGCCGAAGAGCAAAAGACTGCGAGGACGTTTGTGTTAAGTTTTTTTTACGTCAGCGAGGACTCGCGCCGGCCATCGGCAGCGGGAGAAGCGCTGCCTCCGCGTGCTCAGTTCTGCCACTCCGCGCACCAACACTTATCGTCAGCTGTGTGCCCGCATGCCAGTGTGGCACAGCCCCCGGAACTGCACATGCACAACCTTTATCCCATTCTTTCCATTCTTCCTCCTTCAACACTTACCTTCCCCATTTTACCTAAATAAATTACCTTTTTCCCGTAAGACCTCGCCTTGTGTCCGTGCTTTATGGTGCCGCCCGTGCAACATGGGTCGAACCCGTTACAGATCATATCAGTCTACTGCATTTCATTCTTATAATAACGCAAAAACACAAGCGGGGCTGAATGACCGACATCAGCTGACGCAGTAGAACGTCCTGACAATGTTATAATTTTATGGTCATTTATTTTAGTTAATAAATCTACTATAAATTTAAAGAACACAAGATATAAGATGTCACAAAACCCTACATGCGTCTTTTCTAATTACACGTGATAAAATCTAAAGGCTCACTGTGTTAACATTTATTTTGTTTAAATTTGATCCTAATAAGATTTAATTTAATTTGAATTCTACATTTGTACTGTAATTTTAGTTCTGTGATTATAAATTTGTTTAACTACAATGTTTTACTTGATTTTATCCGCTACTACGTGCAGTTCTAAAACTCCGTGTCTCCTTAATTCAGCAGAGAATGAACTAAGGCATGAGGCGTCAGTCTGTAGTTATATAGCGCCACTCAGCGGTAAAAGCCAGCAAACGCACAAAGCCAAACGGTACCGCCGAGTGCCGCGACGGTAGAACCTACATTCCGATTGAGTAACCACTGTATATAAGCTTAACAATACACTTCACCAATGCTGATTTCAATTTGAGTAAGAAATGTCTCCAAACTGCGTTCATTCCTGAAGACCATACCGGGCAAAGCATAGCCCATGGACTCTTTTTTAAATTTGCTGTTAATGAAATAAATGTGCTAAGTAATGTACTAGTAACTTAAGCTATAAAATATAGTGTTTAAGGGCACTGTTTTGTTTGTGAAGTACTTGTAGTACTTTTGCACTTTAAATACATTTTTTGCACAACGCACAGCTGATGCATTTACGTTTTTCAAACAGTGTCTTACTGCTGTGTGTTCAATATTGCGGCGCAACCGCGGCCGGTTACACCGAGAAACCCGAAGGAAGCCCGTAAATGCACGTGCACGCTGCTCGGTGTTAAATCTCTCCGTTTACACCAAATTTTAAGTGTCTGTATTAACCGTGCTTTAGCTAAGCAGTTTGGTGGTTGGAACAAACAAGTAAAATCACAATGAACACCAGGACTGGCCTGTTGCTAGCTATCGTTAGCTATGGAGCTCGGCTGTGACAGGATTCAGAACAGTAACTTACACCCTATAAAATTGTGTGTGCAGGCAGACAGAGTCATTATTACAGTAACTTGTGTTAGCTGCTTATTTACCAGATTTGTAAGGAGTGTTCCAGGTGCCTTATGTCCATTCTCACATCCTCACAGCCTTCTTGTCTCTGATGTTACACCAGACTTCCCATGAGCACTTTCACAGGGCAATTATCTCAATTATTTAAGTTTTTGTTGTTAAATATAAAGAATATTGAGTTGGAATGAATTATAATTGTAGGTCTTGAAACTAATCAGTATTACTCCATTACCAAATATTTTGATCAAAAATATCAAGTGCACATTAAACATATAATTCAGTTAGTCGAATACTAATGTCTATTTGTGAAATAAACTTAAATTATAGTGTTTATTTAAGACAAAATGAATAGTTGTTTTTTTTAGGCATTTATTTTGATTCGTCCAATTCAATCATGTATGTGATTTTTTATAGATTTTATTAAGGTAACATAACCTTTTTATTAATGTAAAATTTACAAGGCCACAGAATCATTTTTTAGAGTGTAAATGAATAACTAGTACAGCAGTGTGAAACACTTAGCACCACTTTAGGTAACAGTGAGCATTCAGACATAGATGTAAAACAACTTGTCATGGAAATGAGATGTTTCTCAGACTTATCATCTTTGGGGCAAATCTAAAATCTCACCTAGGGCGCCAACAAAGCCTGGGCTGGGCCCTGCTCCTTGCCAAAATAAAGCAAACATGAGGAACCAATGCATCTGGAAAGGACCCGCAACTAAGGAGCAATGGCATCACCTGCCTTTTCTGCAGAAAGTCTGGCCATCTCCTTAAGAACTGTCCAGTAAAAGTATGGGCCCTTTAGTACAGCTGAGACCAATGCTAGTTTTTCCCTGTTGTCTGGCTGTGCGCCTGTGATAAGCATGTGACTAAATCTATTATCTGCCACTTTGCCTACCACCGCCTTTTTCTCATAAGACCTCGCGAGATTGAAAATCTGGAGAACTGGTGCCAGAAAAACAATCTCCTTCTAAACGTCAACAAGACAAAGGACTTGATAGTGGACTTTAGCACAAAGCAGGAGAGGAACTACCAGACCCCCGTCATCAACAGGAGCCCAGTGGAGAGAGTGGACAGCTTCAGATACCCCGGTGTCCACATCACGCAGGAACTGTCATGGTCCTGTCACATCAACACTGTGGTGAAAAAGGCCTGGCAGCGTCTCTTTCACCTCAGACGCTCGAGAGACTTTAGACTGCCCTCCAGGGTGCTCAGGAATTCTACTCCCGCACCATAGAGAGCATCCTGACAGGAAACATCACGACCTGGTTTGGAAACAGCACCATGCAGGACAGACGAGCTCTACAGAGGGTGGTGTGATCAGCTGAGCGCATCATCCGCACTGAGCTCCCTAATCTGCACTCGATCCACTGCAAGCGGTGCTGGACCAAGGCCAGGAAGATCGTGAAGGACCTCAGCCATCCCAACAATGGACTGTTTACTCTGTGGAGGTCAGGAAAGCGCTTCTGCTCCCTGAATGCCAACACAGAGAGACTGAGGAGGAGCTTCTTCTCACAGGCGATACCATCTCTTAATCAATACACCACACAGAACTGATCCATTTGCACATCCACATGTGTGAGTGTTTGCATATTGTATTTATTTTATTTATTTATTTAGTTACATTCTTCTCCTGTATTTATTTTCAGTTTTTTTATTTTAAAGTTTCTGCTGTTGTAAGAAAGCAAGTTGATGAAGATTAACAAATACACATCCTTTAATTTAACTTTTAAGTCTTAGTAATCAATAACCCTTTCTGGGCCTAATATATCTGTTAAGCTGCCTGTAACTTCATGTAGAACCACACATGCAGGGGAAGAACAAGAAAAAAAAAAAGTTTTACTAATGACTGATTAGTAACAGTAATATAAGAATCAAAACCAGTCTAGTAAATAACAAATTTAAATATCTAAATTATATTTAAAACAGAATTTCAGGTGATCAATGAAATATGTGAGATCTACACTCACCTAAAGGATTATTAGGAACACCTGTTCAATTTCTCATTAATGCAATTATCTAATCGATCATCACATGGCAGTTGCTTCAGTGCATTTAGGGGTGTGGTCCTGGTCAAGACAATCTCCTGAACTCCAAACTGAATGACAGAATGGGAAAGAAGGGTGACTTAAGCAATGTTGAGCGTGGCATGGTTGTTGGTGCCAGACGGGCCGGTCTGAGTATTTCACAATCTGCTCAATTACTGGGATTTTCACGCACAACTATTTCTAGGGTTTACAAAGAATGGTGTGAAAAGGGAAAAACATCCAGTCTGTGGCAGTCCTGTGGGCGAAAATGCCTTGTTGATGTTAGAGGTCAGAAGAGAATGGGCCGAATGATTCAAGCTGATAGAAGAGCAACTTTGACTGAAATAACCACTCGTTACAACCGAGGTATGCAGCAAAGCATTTGTGAAGCCACAACACGCACAAACTTGAGGCGGATGGGCTACAACAGCAGAAGACCCCACCGGGTACCACTCATCTCCACTACAAATAGGAAAAAGAGGCTACAATTTGCATGAGCTCACCAAAATTGGACAGTTAAAGACTGAAAAAATGTTGCCTGGTCTGATGAGTCTCGATTTCTGTTGAGACGTTCAAATGGTAGAGTCAGAACTTGGCGTAAACAGAATGAGAACATGGATCCATCATGCCTTGTTACCACTGTGCAGGCTGGTGGTGGTGGTGTAATGGTGTGGGGGATGTTTCCTTGGCACACTTTAGGCCCCTGAGTGCCAATTGGGTGTCGTTTAAATGCCACGGGCTACCTGAGCATTGTTTTTGACCATGTCCATCCCTTTATGACCACCATGTACCCATCCTCTGATGACTACTTCCAGCAGGATAATGCACCATGTCACAAAGCTCGAATAATTTCAAATTGCTATAATTAATAAATATGACTAATAAAAATAACTGCAGTTAATACAAAATATTTAACCTTAATAAGTGCAGGTGACATAAATGTTGATGCAAAGCATTGCAGTTAAACATGGCATCAAGATCTATTGAGGGTATCATGTTGGATTTTTGACTTTTTGTCTAATTTCTTGTTTATAATTATTTAGGCTTGCTGTATAAATGAAAAAAAAAACAAATAAAATGCTTTTTGGGAATGTAAATATATAATATAAGTAATATAAGTTTATAATGCAGACATGTAAAAGGTACATATTTGTTTTAAAATGTGAATAAAAAAATCTATCTATGGAAAATCAATTTATTCTAAGTGCACACAAATTCCACAAATGCTTCTTTTAAAACTGCTGTTCTGTGTGAACTTTGTGAAAATTATTTGGTGCCATTTTATATTTGTTATTAACAGAATATGTGAATGCTTGCTTGCATCTTTTTCTTTTCAACTAACATTTTAGTTCTTTCTTTTCAGCTGGTTATGAAAATTTGGAAAGCAAGCGAAGGATCATTTACAAGCTTATTGTACTGCCATCTAGTTGACAAATTTTGTGTAGCACATGGACCCAAACATTTCAACTAATATAATTAATATGGACATGAATATCAATATTGTATTGTGTTCATCATTACAGCTGTCAGTTGTGTGTATAAGTTGTTTAAAAAAGCCACGCCATAGGAAATGTAAAAATAAATAAAATACATTTGCTATTTTATAGCAATTTATTAAAGTAATTACCTTATTAGAAGAAATAACTGAAAAAGTTTCCCCAATAGGGAAGTCTTCTTTCTTTCTTTCTTTTTAAATATCAACATGAACCTAAATGCAATTAACAAGTCACTGTTTGGAATCTTACAGAATATATAAATTTGCCAATCAGGATTAAGGATTCAATAAACAGATCAAATGATTAAAACACATAATGGAAATTTATCACAAAGGAAAAAGATACTAAAAGAAAAGAAAAAAAACACAACCTAGACACAATCACAACATTATGGTTTATGCGATAAAAGTTTTTTGTGTGTATTTTTCGTATTTTAATAAAGAGTAAGATAAGAAGTTGTGAAGTACACTTTGAATGTACTCTAAATCTTGAATCATGAATTAAAAAAAAAAAAATTCCTGAAAAAGCAAGGCCCCTTTGTTTTAACAAAGTATTTTCAATTTATTGTTCCCTATATAAAAACAAGATTCAACATTTTGTGCTACCTAATGCTGTACTTACTCATAATAACTGTTAAAAAGTTATTAAAACTGTAAAAAAAAATATTGATAATACACAAAATTATATATATATATATATATATATATATATATATATATATATATATATATAAGCACACATAAGTCATCAAGGAGTGCAGTTGGGTTTTCGGATGTTACTTTTAAAACAGGAATAATATTGCGAAAATGTTGAACTCTCAAAAAAAATCTTTGGTTACCTGATCATGTCTTTCTGTGATATATATTTGCCTATGTGGCCCATTTTTTTATTTTCTGCGTAGTCATTTTTGTATAATGGCTTAAAATTAATTAAAAATC
Organism: Clarias gariepinus; assembly: GCF_024256425.1. Classification (NCBI taxonomy): domain Eukaryota; kingdom Metazoa; phylum Chordata; class Actinopteri; order Siluriformes; family Clariidae; genus Clarias; species Clarias gariepinus. The sequence goes on from NC_071115.1 coordinate 2,956,634, forward strand.
AGTTCATCCTATTGCCTAGGTTGTTCATTTAAAAAAATACTAAAATAATCTAGGTTTTAGGAGCTACAACCATAAGCCACATAATAGCTTTCAGAATTGCTGTTATGTTTCATTTCATGTTAAATGTTGTTGTACTAATACAATATTAACCAATTGTGTCTAATCTTATCCTAACCTAAAATACCTTAAATCGGTATAGTTTTTGGCATCACAAAGGTTTACAAAAAAGGGTGGTTGTGGCCTAGATATAATTTGAGCTTGATGTAGAAAGTGAATTCAATTTATTCTTATAAAAATACACTTACCAGGCAGTGGAGCATCTCCGAAAACACTGCCTATGTGAAGAATATAAAAAAAGTAACTTAATTAAACCAGTGATTTAAAAACTGAAAGCCATTTCTATACAAATAAATAAATATTTAAATAAATAATAATTTCAACTGAAATTATATAGATAAGCATCAACTATACTTGAATGTATTTATATTTTGGCTCCAATTCTGTGGCGACTGAACAACAGTGCTACTTTAGTCTTTGCAGTTTTAGCCACCCATTTATTATGCATTATAATAATAATGATGTTAGTTTTATTATGCATGGTATACAGTATGTGATATATGTAGTGTGTTAATATGCACCCAGTGTAGCAGAAACTGCACAGAAAGTAAGGCTAATAAAAGTTTTACACATTGTCTACAATGTCAAATGTACTATGTTAACTGAAAAAAGGTATAATTTGATATTTTAAAATACTTTAAGGAAAAGCAATTAAGAACGAATTACTGGAAAAGAATACATTTTAGTATGGTAACAGTAACTCCAACTCGTAACGCTCATTAAACAGCAGTGAATACAGAACACAGGAAGTGGTTACTATGTAGATAGTGTGAAAAGATTAGTGCAGGTCTAGTACAATATTATTCTTTGCAAGTTTGTGTGGGCCGAGTAAAAAAAAAAAAAGCATGCTATGTTTGGCCTGCAGGCCTTGAGTTTCACAAGTTTGACCTATCTGAAGCTAATAAGAAATATTTTCTCTAATTGTGTTACCCAGAGTTGTTGGTGGTTTCCTCTGAATTACCAGAAAACTAAGTTAACTAATTCTAATAAATGTCAGAGTACTGTCTGAGAAAAATACATTATACATTTCTGACTGCCATGTATTGAGATAAAAAATTCCTCAACACTTAATGAGTAAAAAATCACGTTTGGCAATTTACAAATGCCATTATTAGTACCTCAAGAAAAAGAAAAAAAAAACATTTGTATAAAATAAGTATGTTTGTGTTTTTGCTAATTTCTCTGTTTAAAAATAAATGTCCCTTAACGTTATCAGTGCTTTTAAAATATTCTAATTTATGCACTTTTTGGGGGAAAAGAAATATCATGATGGGCGAGGTGGTAACTTCACTGAGCTTGATTTGCATAAAATCTAAACAATTGACATTTAATATTTCTGAAATAAATCACAAAAGTTCTTGAAAAAAAAAAATAATAATCTTGGAAAAAAGTCTTAACATGAGTGCCCAATAAAGGGGTAAACCAATCAGAGTTCTTATGGTAAAATGACATAAAACATATTTCTTTTAATAAAATTGATTTCTTAATCATTTTTATATTATTGTCTATATATTATATTATCCCTATTTTATATTTATTAGCTAGAATTCTCTATAGACAGTACATGAATTTTTATTTAAGCAAAACAAAAAATTAAAAATTATCTAACTTTACAGGAATACTGTAAATGTCTTTTTCTGCAGAATTACTTACTAGTACGGTATATATTTCTATACAAAAACAATTTTATAGTATGCCAATATATGCATATTTATTTGATTAAATCTCTATCACAAAGATAAAGAATAGATATTATTAATCAACTAGCAAAGATTGCCTGTGATAACTGTTTAATAAACTCTGTTCTTACCATTAAGCACAAGACAAAGATATTGATAAAAATGTTCTATTTACCAAGCATTACATAGAGACAAAGGCTCAGCATCCTGGTCCTTAAGGTGAGGTTCAGTTTGATGTTAATTATTGTGCCTGCTGCTGCTTTCTACTCAGGATGAAATTAATGAGCTTACGAGGCTGGTGGTCTTTTTCTATGCATTTGACGAGGTGGAGTTTATATTCTGGCCGTTTCCTGCGTCTGTGACTGGTCAAAAGATAAAGTTAATATTACTTCTACTCTATCACAAACAAGACATGTAGACTACATTCATGAAAATCAGTAATAACTGAAACAACATTTGTGAGCACATAATTATACATTATAACAAAGGAACTGAGCTGCATCCATTGGAAAGACCAGTTTGTCAATGAGATAAATTATTTTGCTGGACAGAGAAAAGACCATTTATGCTCTCTGTTGAGAAAAAGAAAGTTACTGAGATAAGTCCATACACATGTTTTCCTGTATACTGTATACTTACATTTTGAGTTCACACTGGTTGTAGGAACCTGTTAAGGCATCAGCTATACTTGAATGTATTTGTATTTTCCCTGCCATTTAGTCATGGACAAAAACTCTCGTGACCACGTTTTCTGGGGCAAATGTGTTGTGCTTCTGCTACAAAATGCAATCAAAAGTATAATGATTCTAATAGAAATGTGCAGCCTGGAATCTATATTTTATATTTTATTTGTGCTTATTATGTAAAATGTAGGATGTGTGTAGTTTTGAGAGTCAAAACCTGACATTTATTGTTTTATAGATCCATGCAAATGTTGGTCCATCTAAAAAGAACAATGTCATGTTTAATTGTCTATACAATTAAAATATAAGCTTTAACTTATGCATTACTACAGATGTTAGTAGTTTCAAAATGTATAGTGTGGTCAGATAGGTGACCTGGATGGCTTTTGTCTTCCTTTTAATAATAATAATAATAATAATATTAATAATAATAATAATATGTAAGTTATACAGTATGTGATATATTTAGACTGTCAATATGCACCTAGTGTAGCATACCCTGTACAGAAAGTAAGGCTAATAAAAGTTTTACACATTTTCCACAATGTCAAATGTACTATGTTATTGGAAAAAAGGTATCATTTGGTATTTTAAAATACTTTAAGGAAAAGCAATTAGGAACCAATTACTGGAAAAGAATACATTTTTGTATGGTAACAGTAACTCCAACTCGTAAAGCTCATTAAACAGCAGTGAATACAGAACACAGGAAGTGGTTACTATGTAGATAGTGTGAAAAGATTAGTGCAGGTCTAGTAAAATATTATTTTTTGCAAGTTTGTGTGGGCCGAGTTAAAAAAAAAAAAAAAAAAACATGCTTTGTTAGGCCTGCAGGCCTTGAGTTTCACAAGTTTGACCTATCTAAAGCTAATAAGAAATATTTTCTCCAATTGTGTTACCCAGAGTTGTTGGTGGTTTTCTCTGAATTACCAGAAAACTAAGTTAACTAATTCTAATAAATGTCAGAGTACTGTCTGAGAAAAATACATTATACATTTCTGACTGCCATGTATTGAGATTAAAAATTCGTCAACCCTTAATGAGTAAAAAAAAATCACGTTTATAATAATCTAATAATAGCAATTTACAAATGCCATTATTAGTACCTCAAGAAAAAAAACATTTGTATAAAATAAGTATTTTGTATTTGTGCTAATTTCTATGTTTAAATAAATGTCCCTTTAACATTCAGCGCTTTTAAAATATTCTTATGTATATACTTTTTGGGCAAAAAGAAATATTATGATGGGTGAGGTGGTAACGTCACTGAGCTTGATTTGCATGTAATAAAAACAAATAATTTATATTTCTAAAAATAAATCACAAAAGTTCTTAAAAAGAATCTTAAAAAAAGTATCTTAAAAAGTCTTAACATGAGTGCCCAATAAAGGGTTAAACGAAGAGACGTAGGGTCGTAGACGTAGAACACGGAACATACTTGGAGCAAGAAGACGAGACTTGGAGCAAAGTTTTGGGTCAGGTCCGTTGCAGGGTCTTTTTCCATAGGTGAAATCAGACATTGAGTAAGGGGAAGTGAGGTGTATTTAAGGTATAGTGCTAATGTGAATCAGGTGTGTGCTCAGAACTCGGGTGATTGGGAATGAAGGTTGAGGGTGGAGCCTGGTGTTTCCGTGACAAACCCCCCCCACTCCACGGACCACTCCCAAGGGCCGCTGGACCTGTTGCCGGGGTGAACGAGCCCTTCCTCTGTGGGCATAGGGAAACTGGGTGAGTGACAGGGTTATTTATGTGACAGGGTTGATCTTTGCGAGGATGATGAAAGGTCCGATGAATCTGGGACTCAGCTTCTTACAGGGCAGCCAAAGACGGATTTCTCCTGGTTGGAAAGTTGGCTGCGGAAGTGAATTTTGTGTACTCGGCCCGGGAAATGAACTGGCTCCAGGAGTGTTGGTGATCATGGCAAAAGGTATGGAGGTATCTGCCTATCTCCTGGATCTTCCGTTCAGTTTGCCCGTTACTTTGAGGATGATATTCAGAAGACAGGCTTATGGTCACCTCCAGAAGATTTTTTTGTTCCTGGTCTATAACTGATGGTGAACCGGAACCGGGTAAAGAATAATGCCCATCTGTCTTGTCGTGGGTTGAGGCATTTGGCGTCCAGCAGATATTCCAAGTTCCGGTGATCTGTTAAAACCAGGAAAGGGTGTACCACCCCCTCCAACCAGTGTCTCCACTCCTCTAATGCCAGCTTGATCGCCAGGAGCTCTTGATTCCCAATGTCATAGTTTCGTTCGGCGGACGACAGCTTTCTGGAGAAGAAAGCACAGGGATGGTACTGAGCAGGTTTCCCCTGCTGCTGAGATAGGATGGCTCCTACTCCTGACCGTGACGCATCGACTTCTACCAGAAATGTTTTGTCGGGGTCCATGAGAACATGGACAGGTGCTGAAGTGAATGCCTTTTGTAATCAATACAAGAGTGAAGGCCCCGTCCTTTTTTGCCAAAAAGGAAAAACTCGAAGCAGCAGGGGAAGTGGATGGTCGAATATACCCCTGTTGGAGAGCATCCTAAATGTAACTCTCCATGGCTTTCTGCTCTGGAAGGGATAGAGAATAGATTTTTCCTTGCCCTGGTTCACCTGGACGAAGGTCAATGGCGCAGTCCCATGGCCGATGAGGTGGCAGCTGCGTGGCCCGCCGAGGACAGAACACGTCTCTGAAGTGGGAGTAGCATTCGGGGATAATCACACAGGGCTGGCCAGTGGGACTCTCCATGGATGTGGTATTACCAGAAAGGATGGGCTTTGCCTGTAAACATCGACTCACACATCCCAACCCCCACATTTCAGGATCTCTCCACTCTCCCAAGAGATGATGGGTTGGTGCTCGGCGAGCCATGGGCATCCCAAAATGACATCGGAGGTGAACCGTTCAAGAACCAAAAATTCGATGCCTTCCTGATGTAGCCAGCCCCATGTTAATAGTGAGAGTGGTGTAATGCACCCATCCCCATTGGTTGGGGCGCCGTTGACACAGCATATTTTGAAATGGGTCAGGTGGAGGATTATGGAGATATTGAGTTGATGACATAAGGCGGCAGAGCTGAAGTTGCCGGCTGACCCTGAATCCAGGAGTGCCTTCACTGTGACAGAAAGAAAGGCAGTATTAAGAGCTACATCAGTGGTTAAAGGAGCCATAGGTTTACCGAGATAAGATATTTTGCTCACCAATGGACGAGGAGGCTGTCAGGGACATGTCAGACGGACATGTCCCTTTTCTGCACAGTAAAGGCAGAGCCCTTGGGTCAGCCAGCGCTGTCTTTCAGTGGGTATGGGTCTGGAGAGTTCTTGTGGGTCCACTTGCCTCAGTTCTGGAACAGATCGCACCTCTGTTGGGCGGAGAACTGCAGATGGCTCGAGGCTCAGGGAGGTTTCGGTGGTGCATTCTTGGAGATGGTTTGCCACTTGGATGAAGGTTCGAATAAACTGCTCCAATCCCATTGAGTTGTCCTGCGCTGTGAGTTGTAGACTCAGATGTGGATCCAGCCCTTGCCAGAACTGTCAGGAGTGCTGCTTCATTCCACCCACTGGCGGTCGCTAAGGTTCTGAATGTTAAAACATAGTCAGTAATGGAACTTTCACCTTGCTTGAGTTTAAACAGTTTCTCGCCAGTGGTAGAAGAGTCTGCCGATTGAGTAAACACCTCCCGGAAGTATGTTGTAAACTCTTGGTAACCGTGCACTATGCTGCCATCCTGCTGCCAAATGGCCTCGGCCCACTGAAGAGCTTTATTGGTAAGCAGGGAGATTATGTATGCAATTTTAGATGCATCTCGAAGGTGAGAGAGCACTGAAGAAGGAATCCATTGTAGTTCTCCGCCTCGCCACCAAAGGGCGCTGGTGCTGCCATGGAACTCTGATGTCAGCGAAGAAGTGGTTGTTGCCGGAAGTGGTGCAGTGGAGGTGAAAATTTGGCGGAGTGGTTCCCACAACTCAAGTAGAGGGTCCGGGCCCGTTGGGTTCATTGTTGTGGTCTGACATTCTGTTACAGAAATGCAGACTCAACAGACAATGATCTTTTGAAAACCCAATCAGGTGTTTTATTAACATTTTTTGGACAATGGAAAGCATTGAATGAATAAACCCGGAGAGTCTTAACTGTGTTGACGAGGAAGCTGGTGGACGAGTGCAGACAATCCGGTAAGATGTAGAACACGGAACATACACGAACCAGGAGACGAGACTTGGAGCAAGGAGACGAGACATAGAGCAAGGAGATGAGACTTGAAGCAAGGGGACGAGACGAAAACATAGAGCAAAGTTTTGGGTTAGGTGCGTTGCGGAGTATTTTTCCATAGGTGAGGTCAGATGTTGAGTGAGGGGAAGTGAACTGTATTTAAGGTGTAGTGCTAATGTTAATCAGGTGTGTGCTCAGAACTTGGGTGATTGGGAACAAAGGTTGAGGGTGGATCCTGGTGTTTCTGTGACACAGTTCTTATGGTGAAATTACATAAAACATTTCTTTTAATAAAATATTTTATTCATCTAGATTTTCTATAGACAGTACATGAATTTTTAGTTAAGTAAAACACAAAAAATGCATGACAATTATCATATTGGATATTGTATTAAATTTTATTTAAAGATTTGTGTAAACAATTATCTAACTTTACAGGAATACTGTAAATGTATTTTCCTGCAGAATTACTTACTAGTAAGGTACAGTATATATTTCTATACATAAACTAGAACATTTGTTTTTTTTTCATAGTATGCCAATATATGTATATTTATTTGATCAAATCTCTTTTACATAAATGAAGAATAGATATTATTAATTAACTAGAAAAGATTGCCTGTGATAACTGTTTGATAAACTCAAGACAAAGCACAAGACAAAGATATTGATAAAAATGTTGAATTTACCAAGCATTACATAGAGACAAAGGCTTAGCATCCTGGTCCTTAAGGTGAAGTTCAGTTTGATGTTAATTATTGTGCATGCTGCTGCTGTCTACTCAGAATGAAATTAATTAGCTTACGAGGCTGGTGGTCTTTTTCTATACATTTGAAGAGGTGGAATTTATATTCTGGCCGTTTCCTGCGTCTGTGACTGGTCAAAATGTAAAGTTAATATTACTTCTACTCTATCACAAACAAGACGTCTAGACTACTGTACTAATTCATGAAAATTAGTAATTGAAACTGAAAGAACATTTGTGAGCACATATTTATACATTAAAACATTGTGAGTTCACACTGGTTGTAGTCATGATGAGCTCATGGAACAGCTTTTCTGGAACTGTAATAGAGGCACTAAAGCTGTCATTTCAAACATTTATAAACTATATAAACATTTCTTTTTCTGTATGTGAAAAAATATCTTTACCATGGCTACAGTCAATTAATAAAAATCCTTTATGAGAGTAATGTATTAACTACAACACCAGAGGTGTCAAGTAATGCAGTACAAATACTTGTACATGTTACCTTAAGTAGAAATTTTGGGTATCTATACTTTACTGGAGTAATTATTTTTCAGATGACTTTTTACTTCTACTTCTTAAGATTTTCACGCAGTTATCTGTACTTTCTACTCCTTACATTTTAAAAAATAGCCTCGTTACTCCTATTTTATTTTAGCTTGTCATTTAAAAGACAAAAAAAAAAAAAAAACATCCGGATAAATCCCGCCATCCGGATGGAGCGAATTTGATTGTGGTTGGATAAGAAATATAAACATACCATTCCAACACCCTATTGGTTGGTACGCGATCTATCGCACCTGCACATGATGTCACATACTGTATATATAAATAAATATATATATAATATATATTTTATTAATCACTTGGATTAATTATTTATACTGACAGCACTAATTTTTATTGTAGACAACCATACAAGGGTAATTGTTACTAAGCCTGCCCTGGGTACACTAATTTTCCTGTATGTTGCCCTCACAGATTCCTCTGTAGCATGTCTGGATCGGTCACTTTCACACACGCAAGGACCACGCAACCATGCAGCGATGAAATTCAGTGTTTTCTTTATTTCTGTAAAAAGGAAAGATAATCAGTGGGTCAAACAGGCGACAGCTTCTCCCTCTCTGGCACACACACAGAGTCATTCACAGGGAGAACCGGATAATCCATGCGCTCATAAACCTCGCACACAGGTAGACTGAGGCTATTATATATTTTAAAAAAATGGTAAATAAAATAGATAACATTGTATAATATATATATATATATATATATATATATATATATATATATATATAAAAAACAATAACCATATTACATTAACTTATACAAGTATCTATATCCTAAAATATATTATAAAGGAAAAGAGAAAGAAAATATATAACCCTTCAATACATACACATTAGTATTGCTTTCATTACATGTCAAAATTAAACATTCAAAGTCAAATAACCACATTAAATGATTAATTTCCATCATGACCAACACAATTAAAGTATAAGGTAGTCACGTTTATCCACTAACAAATATGCATTTTAGGCAAGAGACATTGTCATACCAGAGTCATTCACAGGGAGAACCGGATAATACATGCACTCATGAGCCTCGCACACAGGTAGACTGAGGCTATCACATGCCGCATGCAGAGAAAGCCTAAAGTGTCCCGCTGATATCGCTCAGGTCTGGACTTGGTGGTGAAAATGATGTCTCATACTCCATGAACCACTCTTTTACAACCAGGTCTTACCAAGTATAATTTTACAATTAGTCATTAGATAAACAACAAGCAAAGACACGGCCTACACCACTGTGGTCTGAAGGGCTTATGTAGGCCACTGGGTCTCCTGGTTACCCAATTATCAGACAGGATGTGGGATCAACCAGAGACAGGCTGGACAGCAATCAATAGTTTGCAGGAACCAACTGCAGTAGTTGGGACCAGAAACATTGAGGGACACACCCCAATCCCACCACAAGCAGAGACAAAGCACAAGCACAGACACAAAAATCACAAAATACAAACACACTCGATATCGTAACATTGCTGTTCTCTTCTAAATGCGAACCTCATAAGGTCAGGATTTTTCCAAATGCTGTTGAAAAGGTGGAGCTATTTCCTGTTTGTGCAAAAAAAAAATCATTAGCAAAAACACAGCTACTCACTCAGCAGTGCACTCTCTTACACCTGGAGGCAATCTATCATTTTTATGCTAAGTTACAAATTCCAAAATTCATACAGATGCTCACAGGAGGATTCTACTCGCCTATACAAGGCTACTAAAAGATTGAGGGCTGATGACCATTGTACTAAACAACAATTAAAGTGCATTAAAGTGGTAGACTGGTTGGAATTCTGGAGGTAATTATGGGTGGGACAAACAGGTGATAGTTGATATAATTGTTGGGCATAGGCAAAATAGGCAGTTTTAATAATGGGCTATAGGTGTTTCGTAAGGAATGTTGATATGGACACTTGATCATCTTGGCTGGCACTTGAGCACTTCCATGTCAAGACACTGAAAAAAAAGTTTGAGGGCATGCTTTATTTTTATCCACTTCCAACTGCTAGTGTATGGAAGTTTAGGACTATATTCAGTTCTGTTTTTTTTTTTTTTCACTATGTGACTATGAGGGCATGCTCTTTAATTTCTCTGGCCTCAGGTTTGTTCCTTAACCCCTGATTGAGAAAGTTCCATGAAGTGGTATTGATTGGTGGTGTATGATGATAATGGATCTTCACCCTGGGAAAAGCCAGTTGTAGCTTCTGGACAACTTCCAGGTCAGCAGTCTCCCTATGCATGTACTGAGCTAGACTATGAGATACATATTATTTATACTGTAATTATGGAAATGTACTAAAATTTAAAATTAAATATTTTTATATTTTGAGATACTGGACTTTTGCTTTGCATGAGCTGTAAACCATAATTATCAAAATGAAAAATACTTTACATAGATTTAGAACATATGAGCTTCAGTTTGAAAGTACAGTAAATTAAAAGTAAATGAAGGTAAATTACTAATGTAAATTAGTAAATTAAATGTTTATTGCAGTAACAATGAATAAAAAGTAAAACAAACTAACAAAAAATTATACATTATACATATCACAAATTCACAAAAAAAAAGATAAATTAGATAAATATTGGGAACAATTGATTAGGAACACATCAGTGAGTAATTTCAAGACCATATAAAATGTCCAGTAGCTTAAAGATAATCCAATACCAATAAAACAGCTACTAATTTATTACACACACACATATTGTACACACACAGTTGTAAAGGCTAAGGGGAAAGACAAAAAAAAAAACACATTAATTTGTTAAAAATTACACAATAATATAATTAAAAATAAGAATATCTTTTGTTGTCTGAATCAGCCTTCTGGTAGAAACTGGTGTCTGCTACTTCATAATTAGGTTCGTAAACTGTCACATCTTCTGCTTGGAGATCCTCAAATGGCTTTCTGCCCCCTATAAAATTATTTTGTTTACTTTTATACCAAAGAGCTGAATGTTTTAAGCAAGAACAGTTACATAAGTCAAAGCACACAATAGTTGGATGTTGTGAAGCATCTACCCAACAATGTAGTCCCTGTTCTTACTCATATTATTGCAGCTATAAATTCGTTTCTGTATCAGCTTCTTTTAAAGTTTAAAATGAAGAAAAAAAAATTCAACATGTTACCAAGAAACTGCAACATGTTATTTAATGTCCTGAAGACTTTCCCATCTCAGAAAACAAAAACATCTGCCTTAAATGGTAAATCTCAACAGCACAATGCTTTAAATGGGTTTTAAAATATAATTGTAGTTAGTTTTCTGGGGCTTTTGCAACTCACCATTTGTATCCTTCTTTTTATCCACCTGACATTTTCGTCTTTGCTGTTGCGTCACTAAACAAATGACTGGAACTAAGATGAGAAGCAGTCCTGCCTTTATTCCAACACCAATGAGAAGCATTCTTGCTATCATTCCAACACCAATGAGGAGCAGTTCTGCCTTCTCACCAAGACCAATGTCAGGAATCAGAGATGCTGAAAGAGAAATCGTCAACATCATTATCATCATAATTGTCATTTTTAAACATTAAACTACAACATAACAACCGCACAAGCTTATTTTACTTGTTGTTCTGTCATGTTTTATAAGACACTAGTCAATGCTGGTTATACTGCCTAATTTTAGATTTGAACACTGTCTATAAACACCCACGCTAACTGCATTCTGATTGTCTTGTCACTGCCACTCTACCCTTACACACAAACTACTCAGGTAGTTTTAATAATTTAGTAAAAACTGTATTATTTAGCTAGCTGCCAAACTGACAGCAAGATAAATTATTGTGCTACACCTGTGAGTGAGAGTTTTCTGTACCTGAGCAAGTAACACCAGCAGTGTGATGATGCTTCCCCGACCAAACTGGGCACTGGGATGAGCACTAACAGCTTTACCACATCCAAGCTGTCTACACATCTGTCCACACACTGTTACACACTAATAATGAATCTTATTACAATAATGCCAAAGAAACTGCCTAAGCTATGCCCTGCTTTGCCTTAGCCACACCCTTCCCCTCCACAAACAAACTCAACAAAGCCCTCTGGTGGCCAAGGTTGCACCAGCTGGGTTCAATTGCAGTGCAGTTTTTCTCTGAACCAGGCAAAAAGTACATAGTGCTTGTTTGCTTACAGGATTTGAGACCATGCTTCTGCAGGACACCCCAACCTCATGCATATCAGGTTGCCAGGGTTGATCACATCAAGCTTCCATATGCACAGCCTAACCACATCTTTCTTCATTGCTGCTTCTAGTTTAGAGTCCTTGATTATTATTATTATTTTTTAGTTATTATAAGAGCAATACTTTTCCAGTCTCTTTGTCTTGCACCTGTTCTCGTCGCCTCTCTTTGTGGTCTGGTATAGTAGATCACATACTGGTTATTTTCCTGTTTATTTTTGTTTTATGTATATATAAGTAGCATCTACACTTATGCTGTGCCTGCAAAACATAATTCATAACAATTACAGTTGTTGACAGGTCAGTATTTGGTTGGCTCAGTTTGTAGTGAAGTCCCAGGTGATCTTACATCTAAAAAAAATCTCACATCCTAAAAATGTAGGCCTATTGCTAATGCATAGTAAATTTGTAGGAGATTTATGGCACGTGACATTACAGAGTTAAGTAACCAATAAACTGTCAAGAATTTTAATTCAGGCTCATTTTAATAACAGTTTTTAGAAAGTAAAAGTAAACAACCCTAAGTCTAATAGGAAATCCATCTACATAATATTTCAAATATACAGTAGATATTCAGTTGCGTTTTTTGAAATACATACACACCCTAACAATTTTCAGTAAAATATCCTCTCTGCTCTTACCCACAGTGATGGTAATGGAGCTGCTCCTGGATGATATAGAGTTACTTTCCCTGTATGTGTAGTCACAGGTGTACTGGCCCTGATGTGATTCATCTACAGTCAGAGTAAATGTTGTTGTAGTCTCTGCAGTTTGCTTCTTTATTAATGTCCCAGTTTTATACAAACTGAAGTCTACAGAGATGCATGTTGGGCTGGGTGTGGAACATCTGAACTTAACAACTTCTCCAGGTGAGACCACAGAGTTTGGAGAGATCCGAGTCAGTGTGGGACTCTGCAAATCTTAGAGTAAAGAAATACTATTTACTGTAACAATTTGGTAATGATCTTCATCTCAAACAGGTTATTTCTCCAAGACTTACCTGAGCACACGACTCCAGCATCTTCATGATGTTCACAGTTCTCTACTCCAAATCCTCTGTGTGAGCACTGATCTATGTAGCTCTCAGTTCCAGTACACTGAACATCATCCAGCCAGGTTGGTTCACTTCCCTGACCAAAGCGGGCATTATGAGGAGCGCTGACTGCTTTACCACATCCAAGCTGTCTACACACCACCTCTGCATTCTTTAAGTTCCAGGAATGATCACACACTGTTCCCCACTGGGCTTCGTACTGGATTTCCACTCGACCACAGCAGTTACTCGCCCCGTTCACCAGCCTGATTTGGTCATGAACTGATTTGTAACAAAAAAAGGAAGTTTTTTTTCTAATATTAAATTTTTTTTGGTAGTTGTGCTTGAGTTTTTAGTAAAATAATACAAGTTAATCCCAAAAATAAATAACTAATAACTCCAAGCTGTGGAGATTAATATCCTCTCTGCTCTTACCCACAGTGATGGTAATGGAGCTGCTCCTGGATGATGTGGAGTTACTTTCCCTGTATGTGTAGTCACAGGTGTACTGGCCCTGATGTGATTCATCTACAGTCAGAGTAAATGTTGTTGTAGTCTCTGCAGTTTGCTTCTTTATTAATGTCCCAGTTTTATACAAACTGAAGTCTACAGAGATGCATGTTGGGCTGGGTGTGAAACATTTGAACTGAAGCACTTCTCCAGGTGAGACCACAGAGTTTGGGGAGATCCGAGTCAGTGTGGGACTCTGTAAATCTTATGATAAAGACATTTTAAAAAAAAATTCACATGTATTCATGTATTCATGTTTGACTGTATTTTGCTACAACAAATAATAACTTACTTGAGCACACGACTCCAGCATCTTCATCATGTCCACAGTTCTCTACTCCAAATCCACTGTGTGAGCACTGATCTATGTAGCTCTCAGTTCCAGTACACCGAACATCGTCCAACCAGGTTGGTTCGCTTCCCTGACCAAAGCGGGCATTATGAGGAGCGCTGACTGCTTTACCACATCCACGCTGTCTACACACCACCTCTGCATCCTTTAAGTCCCAGTCATCATCACACACTGTTCCCCACTGGGCTTTGTACTGGATCTCCACTCGACCACAGCAGTTACTCGCCCCATTCACCAGCCTGACCTGATTGTGACCTTATTTATTAGATTAAAAAGCAGACATTTTTTTATAATCATAGATGTTTCTGTTTATCAGTTCTACTTCTAAACATTAAAATAGAAATATTATAAAAAAAAACTAAAAAAAAACGTAGGTCACAGAAAAGTTTATGCGTCGAACAACCTTGGTATTTTTTAGAATTGCCAGGAAGTTGATTTATATACGTAGATATGTTCTCAGCTAAATTAAAAATCAGACCATGCCCTTTTTTTCCCAAACAATTGCATTGAAGTTGAAATAGTTAAACTTTATTTTAAGTGTAAGTTCTGCAAGGATTGTTGGAAAAATACAAAATAATGAACAATTGCACAACATTAAAAAAGATTAAGTGTGCTCTCACTCTACAAACTATTGTTTCCTACCATGCCTGGGTACTATTATAGTAAAGTATTTAGTATTTAGTTCCCTTTTAAAAGCTACAGTCGATGCTGCGTGAAAATGCTATGGGAACATCTTTCTGTGTCGCCGGTTGTGAAGCATGTGGCTATTAAACACGGCAAATCTTGGCATATATAACCTCGGTCAAACTGACAGCAAGATAAATTATTGTGCTACACCTGTGAGTGAGAGTTTTCTGTACCTGAGCAAGTAACACCAGCAGTGTGATGATGCTTCCCCGACCAAACTGGGCACTGGGATGAGCACTGACAGCTTTACCACATCCAAGCTGTCTACACATCTGTCCACACACTGTTACACACTAATAATGAATCTTATTACAATAATGCCAAAGAAACTGCCTAAGCTATGCCCTGCTTTGCCTTAGCCACACCCTTCCCCTCCACAAACAAGCTCAACAAAGCCCTCTGGTGGCCAAGGTTGCACCAGCTGGGTTCAAGAGCAGTGCAGTTTTTCTCTCAACCAGGCAAAAAGTACATAGTGCTTGTTTGTTTACAGGATTTGAAACCATTGCTTCTGCAGGACACCCCAACCTCATGCATATCAGGTTGCCAGGGTTGATCACATCAAGCTCCCATATGCACAGCCTAACCACATCTTTCTTCATTGCTGCTTCTAGTTTAGAGTCCTTGATTATTATTATAATTTTTTTAGTTATTATAAGAGCAATACTTTTCCAGTCTCTTTGTCTTGCACCTGTTCTCGTCGCCTCTCTTTGTGGTCTGGTATAGTAGATCACATACTGGTTATTTTCCTGTTTATTTTTGTTTATATATATATATATAAATTAGCATCTACACTTATGCTGTGCCTGCAAAACATAATTCATAACAATTACAGTTGTTGACAGGTCAGTATTTGGTTGGCTCAGTTTGTAGTGGAGTCCCAAGTGATCTTAAAAATCTCACATCCTAAAAATGTAGGCCTATTGCTAATGCATAGTAAATTTGTAGGAGATTTATGACACGTGACATTACAGAGTTAAGTGACCAATAAACTGTCAAGAATTTTAATTCAGGCTCGTTTTAATAACAGTTTTTAGAAAGTAAAAGTAAACGACCCTGAGTCCAATAGGAAATCCATCTACATAATATTTCAAATATACAGTGGATATTCAGTTGCATTTTTTGAAATACATACACACCCTAAAAATTTTCAGTAAAATATCCTCTCTGCTCTTACCCACAGTGATGGTAATGGAGCTGCTCCTGGAAGATGTAGAGTTACTTTCCCTGTATGTGTAGTCACAGGTGTACTGGCCCTGATGTGATTCATCTACAGTCAGAGTAAATGTTGTTGTAGTCTCTGCAGTTTGCTTCTTTATTAATGTCCCAGTTTTATACAAACTGAAGTCTACAGAGATGCATGTTGGGCTGGGTGTGGAACATCTGAACTGGAGGACTTCTCCAGGTGAGACCACAGAGTTTGGGGAGATCTGGGTCAATGTTGGACTCTGCAAATCTTATGATGAAAAAATACAGTATATTAAACAATTTGGTAATGATTTTCACCTCAAACAGGTTATTGCTCCTAGACTTACCTGAGCACACGACTCCAGCATCTTCACTATGTTCACAGTTATGTGATCGAAATCCACTGTGTGAGCACTGATCTATGTAGCTCTCAGTTCCAGTACACTGAACATCATCCAGCCAGATTTGTTCGCTTCCCTGACCAAAGCGGGCACTATGAGGAGCGATGATTGCTTTACCACATCCACGCTGTCTACACACCACCTCTGCATCCTTTAAGTCCCAGTCATCATCACACACTGTTCCCCACTGGGCTTCGTACTGGATTTCCACTCGACCACAGCAGTTACTCGTACCATTTACCAGCCTGACCTGATTGTGACCTTATTTATTAGATTAAAAAGCAGACATTTTTTTTATAATCATAGATGTTTCTGTTTATCAGTTCTACTTCTGAACATTAAAATAGAAATAATATTAAAAACAAAACAAACTTAGGTCACAGAAAAGTTTAGGCGTCGAACAAACTTTGTATTTTTTAGAATTGCCAGGAAGTTGATTTATATACGTACTGTAGATATGTTCTCAGCTAAATAAAAAATCAGACCATGCCCTTTTTTTCCCCAAACGATTGCATTGAAGTTGAAATAGTTAAACTTTATTTTAAGTGTAAGTCCTGCAAGGATTGTTGGAAAAATACAAGGTTGCTGAAAGGATTTGGAGAGTTGGAGTTGGGGGATAGTGGAGAGCTGGGCCGATACTTCCTCCTTTGATTGCTGGGATTTCCTGAAGTTTCTGTTTGTTTTAAAGACTTTGGTCTTTTCTTTTAGGGGGGGTGTGTGACGAGTCTCTGGTTCTCCCTACTACGGCCGGCCAGTGGGCGGGGCCAGGAGACTCATCAATTGAACGATCTCCACCTGTTCTTCCTGCCATAAATGTTGGGGCTGTGTTGGCGTGGCCAGGCCTGCTTTTTTTTGTCCCGTTTTGCTTATCTAGTTTTATTATTAGTTAAACTTGGTCGGTCGGATGTTTTGACCTTATGGTCAGACCGAAATAGTGTTTATGTTGATTTTGTGTTTTATGTGTTTTTTTATTTATGTTAATAAATATTTTTCGTTGCAACCAAACCAACTCGACCTTGTTCTCCATTGATTTGTCACGGCTTTGAGCTTGTCGTGACATTACATCTGACAAAGATTGAGTCAGAAAATTGGAAATAAGGTTGAAGAAACAAAATCTGAATACACATCATAAAAACACAGCCTGGTGTCTACACGTTTTGTCAGCAGTGAAACTGCTGCATGAAAGCACTATGACGCTCTTTATGGGGTTGTTAATAGAGATCCCCATGCTACACCCATTGTAATATTAGGCCATATTATTTATAAGGATAGGCCTATATGAGTATGAAAGTCAAGCAAATATAGGCTTAATTTATTCATGGAGGGAAAAAAAATTCTTCCAATGTCAATAATTGGACCCATTTGTACATATATTTGTATAAGTGATTAAAAACCAAATAAATATTTATGTAAGTGTTCAGGATCATCAGCAATATGACCAACATTCTTTACACACACATAAAGAAATCTAACAAGTCTCATTTTTAAACAGCATGAGAGTGCCGTGTTACAAGAAAATTGAGTTTTAACTAATGAAGTGTTCACATTTTTTTGTTTATGTGCTTCTATTTGTTTATGACTTGATTTTTGCTGATAACCAGGCAAGGCAATGCATTAGTTAAAATAAAATAAATGCTAATTATGCTAAAGCA
Organism: Clarias gariepinus; assembly: GCF_024256425.1. Lineage (NCBI taxonomy): Eukaryota > Metazoa > Chordata > Actinopteri > Siluriformes > Clariidae > Clarias > Clarias gariepinus. The sequence goes on from NC_071115.1 coordinate 2,974,618, forward strand.
AGCTGAAATGCTCATTGTAAAAAGTAGGCGGAATCTCTCATGTAATAGAACTGTAACCTGTAAAACATGTGGTCATGACAGTTCTTGCTGACGACTCCAATCAAATGCTTTATGATTCTCGAGCAGAGCTTTGTGCAAACGGTGATAAATAGCGCCATTCTAAAGGAGTTTAAAAATCATTTAAGTATTGTAGATCCCAGTTCTTTAATTTAAAAAACCTATACTGACCATTCTTTCACAGTTCCCCTTTAATAGCTGTAGAGGTTCACAAAAGGTCCTAATGTGGCAGAATTTGAGCTTGTCACCACTAATGCAAAGAGTAAATACATTTTAGTTGAATAGAAATTTACCTACCAGCTAGTAGAGAAGTTCTGTGAACACTGACTATGGAGAGAAAATAAATAGAAGGAACTTCATTAAACCAGTGATATAAAACCCAAAGCTGTGTTTTGTCTAATAATCTAAAAATAAATTGAAATTAACTTATATTTAAATATATTTTCTCTGTAATTTAGCCACAAGTAAAACAGTAGTGTTGTTTCAACTGGTGCACTTTGAATTTTGGCTAAGATTACAGTGCACACTGTGGTGTCCAGTTCATGTGTGAGAATCAGTCCTGGAATATTAGCATCCCATTTTTTCAGGAAAAAAAAAAAAATTCTAGATAACCTGGTATATCAGTACATTCAGGTGGTCAGCTGACTTAATTTTATTGCCACATAATGTTGCTGAGTCTCGACCTGAGTAACTGATCAACCCCAGATCATAACACTGTCTCAAGAGTCTTGTACAGTGGACACTATGCATGATGGGAGCATCACTTCATGCGCTATATATTAATATATTATTGTTTTAGTGATAACAGCACATTGACAGAGACATGTGTGCCTGCGCGCAACATAATATAATGTGGCGACCAACCTATAATGAAAGATTTTAAATTGCTATTCAAATTTAAATTTTCATTTACAATTTTAATGGCCCCTGCCAATCATTCCTACGTAACCCCCTTGTATGGCAGAAACTAACTTTTATTTACTTTGACACCATATACGCATAGGGATACTCATCAGGGCCCGGTTTCCCAATAACAAACACTCTCACCGCGCTAAGAAACTCTTAATATATATCTTATGTAAGTTGTTTACTTTTCTAAGTGTGTTTCTCGGACTGCCCCTTAGGAGGTCTTTTTAAGTCGCTGCCTCCTACGTCTGACGTCACAAGGCGCTGTCTACAGTGAGGGTACTGAATTAGCTGACATTAGTTGCTCAGGAATCGATTGTTGACTCTTTTTGCATGACAGCGTTAAGAAAGACAGCACTTTCTATGTAAATTAAACAATTTTTTAAACACAAAGTTCTTCCAATAACATTTATTTCAACATGGGTTAACTTATCAATAGCATGCCATAATAGACAAATATACAAATTAAATCACCGACATGTGGCTAATATTTTCATGTAACCTGCAGTTGCGGTGAAACGAACTGGGTATATAATCATAGTTGATTGACAAACAGCTGCGGTCTTTTATACTTTTTCCTTAGTTAATTTTTGTCAGAGATATTTTAATGTGTGGGCCTACAGTATACAACTTTAGGAGAAACATGGCAGTGATTGGAGTTGTATAGCACACTTATGGAATGAATACGATGAGATGACAGAGTAGAGGTTTTAAGCATTACAATCACTTAGAAAAATAAATAGATGTGGGGTTGAAAACTCCCAAGTTTATTTTCTCATTTAACTAAATCAAATTTTATCATAAAATAAAACGTGTCAAAAGAAAAGTCTATCCAGTCATACATGATGGCTAATGATCAATGAAACATATTTTAAACAAAAAGCAGCGAGCAGCTGGACATCGGGATGTAGAGCGTAAGTATGACGCGTTGGCCTGGCAAGTGCAGGTCTGAGCAGGTTAAGAAACTCCATAATCTGTTGTCTTGGAAGGCAAACGTTGTTTTAAAATAGCCACCAGGCAAAATATGCAAAGGGCTGAAGTTTTGGCTAAAGAAAAAAATTACATGAACCACACGACTCTGCGGAGGGCGTCGTCTTAGGTTTAGCACAACAACACACTGTATCGCTGCCATATCTGTTGCTTTCTGGACGCCACCATGATTACCCATTTATATGACCCTAGCCACTTAGAGCGAGATTGTTTGCCACCTGTTCAATATTAAAAGTGATTGCCAATTTCAATGCATTAGTCACATTTTGAAATAGGCTAATAAAAAGGCCCTCTTTTAGTTCTGATATCAAATCAAATCAAATAATTAAACAGGTAGCCTACAGCATAGGCTACCTACAGTATATTCCATCATTAATACGACTTTGATAACGTGCTATAATGTGCTTTATAAAATTTATAAAAACTGCTGCACAGTGGCAGCGACTAGCGGAGCTCAAACAACGCTAAAAATAAGTTAAGGTTGGTCCAGACCAACCTTACTAACATGTGACTTACCTAAGATATACTTAAAGTACGAACGTTTCGGGAATCGCGCCATAATGTTAAGAGAGAGATTACCACTAATTCTTATAATCCTTGTAATTGTTATTTCTCATTGGGCTACTGGCTTAGGGGATCGTTACCTGTCTTTTGCAAATTTGTGCAACCAGTTTAGAGAGCTGTGCATGACTGCTCTTCTGCAAGGTGCTTGATCTGCATGATGTCTTTGCTGTGGCATGCAAGTCAACAGGGTGGGGGTGGGGTGGGGTTGTGACGATGCTAATGCGATATTATGGAATTAGAACTCAATTACATTAATTAATCGGTACTGTAACATGTTTTTCTTTTAAATTTAAAAACATACTGTATGACAATAAAACTATCAGGAAAAATGACTTGCACAAAAGGTCAGAGGTAAAAAAAAGGACAGATGAACCACATGCAGGTACCTGCTACAGGCGGTTGGATATTATTTTTACAAGTTTGTGTGGGCAGACTGAAACTCGATAGTGCACTGTGGTTAACATGCAGGCCTTAAGTTTGAAAAGTATGACAAAAAAAAGTTTGAAAAAAAGTGTAAACCTAATGCAAAATATACTGTAAACCATTGTATCTTTTTGTAAATGTTAACATGGAAAAACATTTAGGAAAAAAAAGATCATTGTGTCACAATATTAAAATATAAAGTGTCATACTCTAGTCATGAACAATTAAAAATACTAACATACCTAGTGTCTACAGACAAATGTACCGTGTAAACACACATCTGTCACAACAGTAAGAACCTACCTACATAGGGTTCTACATAAACATTTTTAAAATTTAGTTTATTATTGCACTTGAAGTATTTTAGATTATATGCAAAAGTTTTAGGAAACATGCACTGTAGAATCGCTTTACCATAAAATAAATATTTAAATTCTAATGTCCTATAGAGACTAGGACTTTCGGTTTTATTGATATGTTTATGTATTCATATTTAAATAACAAACTCCACTTGCATAAATAAATGTCGGCAATCAATTGGCAAAGATTAATTGTAATATGTACTGTTTAAAAAGCAATAAGGAAGTTAATAATAATAATAAAATAATAATTTCAGAAATAATAATAAAAAATGTTTAAAATTTACCAAGCAATAAACTGAGACAAAGTCCTAACATTCTGGTTCTTGAAGAGTCGTTCAGTTTTTGACACTGAACTGCTGCCTTCTCCATGCGAAACTCATGAGACTGATGAAAGACTAATGGTCTTTTTCTAAACATCTGAAGAGGTGGAGTTTATTTTGGGCCAGTTCCTGTTCCTGTGACTGGTTAAAATGCAAAGAAAATTTCACTTCTAATCTATCACGAAAACCTATCTAGTTTACATTCAATAAAATTGGTTAAAATTAGACAAAGTAAAAGGAAGATAAAACAACAGGTGAGTATAAAATGATTAGAATATGACTATAATATGCTCTGCTTCCTTCATAACATGATTTCCTCACAGTTTAATAAAATAAAAGGTTTGTTAATGAGATGACTCATAAACAGAAAATACATTTTACACTCTCTGTTTAGGAAGAATGTTAATCAGATAACTTCAAAGGAAATTAAACAAACAGTTTGCTGTGTATACTTTAGGTTTGAGGGAGCACACAAATAAATAAACATATTAAAACCCACAGATTGTCTCTAGAGTGTTAAAAATACCCACTTCCTCTTAGTGCTTCCTTTCATCTACTCTGTCATCTAGTTATCTTACAGATAATCTGAGCACATTACACCAGTCCTCAGGTCCACTGACTTCCTGTAACATTTAGGAGAGATTTGAAAGTACTTTTACAGATCTGGCCTTTAAAAACGCACGTTTTCGGAAAAGGGATCCCACGACTTACCGCGGTTGCGCGCGGCAAGCTGTGAAAATGCCCTTCAATACCTGTAGGGGGCAGTCGTGTTTCAGTCTAAAGTATTGTGTGTCTACTGAAGCAGAAAAATGTTATGTCTCTTAGGCGCCCATTGACGGCAAGCGACAGAGCTCATAAACGTGTCAAGCTCAAACTGTTACGTATTTATTCATCATTTTCATTCAGAATTATTATTAGTAGTAGTAGTAGTTCTCCGAATTTAATATTATTATTGTAACGCACCCGCGCGTGTGCAAAAGGACTACAAAGATGTATGACGTTAGCCTATAACAGTATTGTTTTATTGTTTTTATGCGCTTTAAACGCAGACGGGTACTGGTGGCTCAGTGGTAGGTGATTCGCCCGCCATGCGGGAGACCTGGGTTTGATTCCCAGCCAGTGCTCAATATGCTGGTGCTATTTGCTAAAATGCCATTACATTATCAACTTATGCTTCAGTACTAAATGCATGTTTGCAATTGAGATTTTTTTTTGCTTAAGCTATGAAACACATTAGCACTCACCTCACAGTTGCTATAATTTAATGATTATCATAAGCAAAAAGTGTAAAACAAAGGATTCACATTTATTACATTTTCACCCAGAGCGGGATTCGAACCAGGGTCTGGACGATTTTATAGGATATACGGATATTATACGGATATTGTTTAAGCAACGCCACACCACGTGGAAAGCGGCAAAAATGCTTCAATTTCATTGGCTGTCACCGAGCGTCAGCTATTCACGACTGACCCCGCCTACCATTGAAAATGAATAGGAAACGGTTTAGGGTTTTTTCTAAGGCGGCTGGACCAATCAGCGCGCGACTCTGGTTCCCGGCTTGACCAATCAGCGCGCGAAACGGGCGCCGGCGGGCTCCGCAGCGGCCACCGGCGGCCGAAAGTATATCGCATCCGTAGTGGTTTAGCACTACCACTGAAAATGAATGGGAAACGGTTTAGGGATTTTTAGCTAAAGAATCCGCGGCCGCCGCGGAACACAGAATCCCCGGGCTTTGACTGCGCTTTCTCCATTCGTTATTACAGGGGCGGACTGGGACCAAAAAGTGGCCCTGGACTTCCTGGCCCACAGCAGCCCACACCATAATACATTGGCTCATTATTGTAAAGATACATTTTTAACACCAGTTACTAGTATAAAAATATAACACAATACAGAAATCAATGCTATTTAAACATGTTATTTGAAGTATCACTGAACATATATTGGGTCAAAGAAACGAAAAAAAAAAGAACATTAAGACAAACAACATATAAATCTATAAAGACAATATTTTAAAAGGAATGGCAATAAAACTGAACAGGTAAGCTGAAATAAAATCAGTAGCAGCAGTAGCTCACGCTAGTAAACTAGTTACTTATTTTAATTATTATGGTAGTCAATATTAACATGAAATAATGCTGAGGAACATTATTTCAATTAATATTGACCACCATCATAATAACTAGCACAAGTTAATGCTGCTACTAATTTTATTCTGTTTGATTGCCATTCTTTTTACTTGGCTCTGGTAGATCAGGGGAGACGTGTTGGTCATCATCAGCATGTATTATGATGTGGGATGTGGTGCGCTGCTGGGTCCAGCCTCACTGTCCCTGACCTGTTATAGGCAGAATCTGTTCATTTGAAGCATTTCACAGCATTTACCTCTAAAGCTTTTTCTTATTTTCGCGTAACCTTTTCTTCTTCCTCCTTTTCATTCATGGAAATTATTATTAATTTGCTCAGAAAATTCGCTGCATCGAGAAAGGATCAATATATAAAAATTGCCCACGTGTGTGGACAAAGAATACAAAAGTGTATAATCTTTAATAAAGTTAATCTAATACAATATTGTTTCCAATGCTGAAGCAAACATGATTTTGTTTTAGTCTATTCATTGAATACAACGCGACAGCGCGCTCCGAGGTGAAGCGCACCCACAGTTACTGTAATCCCCCATCTCACCTTTACAACAGGTGTGAAGTCATCAAACCGGTTTCGCTGCTGGGGGAATTCACAGAATTGGGGGTTTTAAAACAAATTAACAAGACCGAGCAGACTTCAGACAGGGGGTTTGGTTGGTTAGAAGTGGCGCTGACGGGGGGGCGGGAGGGAGTCTCGCCCGCGGAGCAATTCAGTGTAGAACCGCCACTGCCTATGTTCCACCACATCACGTACTTCCCTGATCTCCATCTCCGCGCTTTGCTTTTATAATGTGGAGCAAGCCCGAGATCATATTAACGTAGCAATCATCATTCAAAGTTATTCATATCAGTGTATAGTAAGTGTGATTTGAAAAGTGCTATAACTCCACCTGCCACAGTTTCAGCCCAGTGGAACAATCTGACTACATGTGAAGTGCCATGAAAAAGTATTTGCCCCTTCCTATTTTTTTTCTTTGCATATTTGTCACACTTGTATAGGTGGAATTTTACCTAAACACTTTAGGTGAGAACGTACAGTATAGGTTAATATGTATAGGTGAGAACAGCTGATTCACACTTGGGGAGAGTGAATAATTTGCTTAATTATTAATTTGCTTATTAATAGGATTAATAGGAATAGGAGGCACTAAAGAGGAGGATTTTAATTTAGACTATAAAAAAATTAACCTGCGTCTATTTTTAGGCGTGCCAGCTGCCACTTTTTAGTCTTATAATGCCCACATGACATGCTGGTACAGAGCTGGACATAGCTCATCCATGCCAATGATCCCGGATTTGCACCCTGCGCTATAAAATACGAGTACGACGGCCATCCGCGGACAGCAGCTCCTGCCTCCGTCCGCTCGCGCTGGCTCTTCTTTGAAGTCCCTGGGGCGCGTTCCATTTGCCTGCCGCACTTCCGCGTTGTGTGCGCGCGTCTCACTCACACCACGTAGTAAAATCCACTGTAAACCAACAAACCCCGAGTATTTTATAGCGCGGATTGGAAGCCCGTGATCATTAGCAAGGAGAGCTCTTCTTTACTATTCGTGCTTAATTCCGCAGCCCCGCTTCTTCGCATATCTGAAGGAGAGGCCGCCTAACTAGTGAGCGAGGAGCGATATTGATTTGGGCGCACGCCGTGACAGGCTGAAAAAAAAAACTATCTAACTGTCTAACTGTCCTTAAAAATGTAACAGATGAGGACTCAGATTAATGTGCAAAAATTATATAATAAAACTATATAAGACTACATGCCTTAATAAGACTCAACTTTTATTTAAGCGCACTCACAATAACGAAAAAACGTGTTTTTATAAATGTTTGAAAGCAAATAAGCTGCGCTGTTCTGTATTGTTTTTGGTGAACTTGAGCGTGTCAGAAAATGAACGCGAACGTTTTTTTAAATGGTCAGAGTCAGTCTGCTTGCTGTTTTCCCGACGCGTTCATAATCATTAGTCTACTTCTGCCGGTGCGCTCTAGAAAACTCCATGCATGCGGCTGAGCGCTGATTAAAACTATGGAGTAAATTAAAGAGGAGAATCACGATGCCGAATCAAAGTCCTGAGCCCAAACCTCATTTAAATTAAATTAACAAATACTATAAGTAAAAAAAAACAATAGCCCACGTTTAGAAACCGTTTATAAATTCTTTCCGACATGAGTTGGCCCGGTGTTATGCGCAGAGCGCCGGGAGATTTCCTGAAGCTCCGAAATCACTGGGGCATTTTTTCTAAATAGATGCTATTGTTAATAACTGATGAAGGTTTTAAGTTGTATACACACGCAGTTTTGAGGGGTTTAAAACGAATTAGTCCTAGCAGACCTACATGAAAGGTGAGAAGTGAGTAACTGCGCGCGCTGTCGCGGTGTATATACTGTACAACACGCGTTTATCAAACTTTTGATAAAAACGCTGCCTTTTGTAAAGTAAAAGTACTTTACAAAAGACAAACAGCTTTATTTCAGTCATGAATTCACAATCACATCACATTCCAGCTATTATTTTCAGCCGTGGTTAAATAATGGATGAAATAATTATTAAATGCTGGACACAAACAGCAAATATGATGATTATTATAAAAAGCTTGAAGAAGTTCATGGTCATAAAATAATATTTACTTAATAATATAATATATATAGTTCATTCATGTCTTCTGATGATGTCGACACATTTTTTACGTTTTAAATAAGATATGTTGGCATATTCACGAATCAGGACATTCGCATAGTTAAGACTATCAGATAGCCTACTATCAGGAAATTAAATAAATTTCAACACCATTTAAACCGAGACATTGCCATGTCTTTCACTGTTTTGTCCCTGTTAAAACATTACAAAAAATATATAAGAAACTTATTAAGAATTTTAAAGCACGAATTTGGGCATCTCATTTCATCATTATGAAAAAAATATGAAGCACATATACACACATTTATCATAAAATATTTGTTGTAAAGCAAAATAAAATTCATGTTTGCTTCAGCATTGGGAACAATATTGTTTTAGACTAAGTAATTATACACAATTCTTCGTTGTACAGTACTTGGTCCGGCGTTTAAATAAAGTCCTTCCATGCGCCATCTGGCGGATATTCAGTGAAGCACAACACACTTATTTAAATTTCCGAATGTTGCTTACGGCAAGTCGCGGCGTGCCGCGCGCTAAATTGAGGCATCCCGCGGGAAAACACGCGCAGTCTTAATGGCCACATCTGTACTTGTTTCTATATCACTCAATGGCCCAGGACATAAATACATTGCAGATATGTTCACTGAATATAAACCTAACAGACCACTCAGATCGTTAGGATCGAGTCAGTTAGAAATACCAAGGGTTTACACAAAACAAGGGGAGTCAGCTTTTAGCCCTTATGCTGCCCACAGTTGCAACCAGCTTCCAGAAGAGATCAGATGTGCTAAAACATCAGTCACATTTAAATCGAGACTTAAAACTCATCTGTTTAGCTTTGCATTTATTAAATGAGCACTGTGCTACATCCGAACCGACTGCACTGTATTTTAGGCTTACTTTATTTTTTTTTAACTGCCAGTGGCGGGACGTTTATTACCCCTCCCTCACCTCCTCCACATTGGTGTGGCCCTCTCCACCCAGCTCACGTCACTACACCCCACGCTTGCCCTACTTGCGAGACTGACCGACAGGTAGCAAAGAAATTGTCAGTGATAATAAGACGTTAGCTATGTATTACCCTAGCTTTAAATGAATTGTGGCTCAAATATTCTGTACAGTACTGTCATAGATTTTTAATTATAGTGGTGTGAAAAACTATTTGCCCCCTTCCTGATTTCTTATTCTTTTGCATGTTTGTCACACAAAATGTTTCTGATCATCAAACACATTTAACTATTAGTCAAAGATAACACAAGTAAACACAAAATGCAGTTTTTAAATGATGTTTTTTATTATTTAGGGAGAAAAAAAATCCAAACCTACATGGCCCTGTGTGGAAAAGTAATTGCCCCCTGAACCTAATAGACAGTAGAATTCATGGTTCCATCTATCACAGGAAGCCTTCCAGATCCTGAAGCAGCAAAACAACCCCAGACCATCACACTACCACCACCATATTTTACTGTTGGTATGATGTTCTTTTTCTGAAATACTGTGTTACTTTTACGCCAGATGTAACAGGACACGCACCTTCCAAAAAGTTCAACTTTTGTCTCGTTGGTCCACAAGGTATTTTTCCAAAAGTCCTGGCAATCATTAAGATGTTTTTTAGCAAAATTGAGACAAGCCTTAATGTTCTTTTTGCACTTTGTTGTCTTTTTTTGTCTTTTTCTGTATAGGACTTTAGATAGGATAGTTTCTGTTAATTTATAATGTTAATCTGGTTTGTCTCTTTTTAGTTAGTTAGCTAGTCAGTTTTGTTAATTTATCAAAAGCACCTTGGTCCTGGAGGAACGTTGTTTTGTTTCATCGTGTACTAAACTGTATATGGTTAAAATGACAATAAAAGCCTACTTGACTTGACTTTAGAGAAAGAGTGTGTGTGTGTCTGTAAAGGCGAAAGTAGGAGGGGTCTGTGTGTTTGTGTGTGCGTGGCACGGTGTCCAATGTCGTCCGCGCACACAGACACACACAGCAGGCTGAGCCTTGAGCAGAGAAAGAAAATAGATCTTTAACCTCTCTAATGAGACTTGTTTTTGCTTTACATATGCACTGTACACACTCGCATAAAGACACAAAATAAACTATGTTTTACACACACACACACACACACACACACACACATGTGGCCACTGTGTTATAGTAAACAGTACACATGCGCACGGATGTTGATTATACCAGTGAGAGACAAGCATTAAGATCCAGCAGGAGAGACGATGACCCACAATTCTGCAGCGTAAGAGAGAGAAAAAGCGTTTGCTCAGTTGTGATCACGTGGTGCTCCGTCAAAACAAGAAGTGCATGCGTGATACATGATGCTCAGTACTCGTAAACCAAGACTTGTTCGTTTTCCAAGTCAAAATTTATAAAAAAAATCTTTGCTCAAGACGGGGGGGGGGGGGGGGGGGTTCCTCTTTGGGCAATTATGGCAAGTTTTTTTGTTACCAACATACTGTATTATAGTCAAAACTTCTATCCTTTTTTTGATCTGTAACACATTCTGCCTTATGTGTTGTTTGGAAGTACGTGTGATTTTTTTCATATTTTTGTGAGAAATGAGTTTTGTCTAGCCACCCCACCCAATAACATAAAAAACATCTACGTCCTTTTCTTGGTAAGGTTTCTGCGTTGCCATATTCGCTTCAGTCTAGACGAACTTTACAGTGTTTGATCATACATTTATTTCTTCAGAAATTCTTTTGCCTTTTCTGATAGAAACCCCTTTTCTAATATCAATACCTTTTAAATGTTTTGTAAACTTCCATTGGACCATGGCTTTAGCAATCCCATGAAACTAGGAAGATAGATAGCAAAATATTGTACAGAAATAGAATAGTCATCTTTATTTGTTGTAAACAAAAATCTATTCATTGATGATGGCTCGAGAAAATTACTATGGATATAAGTTTAAATGTGATTAATGCAAATTTTACCAAGGTTGTTTTGTATCCCACTGTATACAGTATGTATAATATTAATGCAAAACAATAAATTATATGTTATAAGGAGAATAGGAGGGAAATTAATGGGGAAGTAGTGAACAGAACAGTATGCAAATGATTGTGCAGAATGGCAAATTGAAAAAAAAAATCATGTTCTGTAGAAATTTCCTCACTGACTATCGTTTATCGGATCATTATACTTTTATCTTTTTATCAAAATTATGCAATATTAGTTTAAAACATAAAATTAAATTTCATTAGAAAAAGATTCAAACAATAGCAACAAGTTCTGACTTTATTCATTAATGACTGTTTTAAGTATTTATAATTAGTAACAATAAAAAATTCATGTAAAACCTCACGTTATTAGTTTGTCATCAATGACTGATCATTTTACTCTAATGCAGTTAAATATTTATTATTATAATAATAACTATTTTAAATACATTTTGTCAAGTAGTAAGGTAAGTGTGTAGGAAAACCAGTAAGAAAAACAACAACAAAGTTTTATGTTTATGACAATGAAAACTAATCCAATTTAACCTTGTTATTGTTTAACTATGCTTCACAGTTTGCATAAATATCTCCATCATTACAGTCATTGTCCACATCACGTCTTTGTTCATCATCACCAACATTAACATAGTCATTATCCGAAGTTTCTGAATCCTCCTTCTGTTGGAAAGTCATTTCTGCGTTTTCATAATCAGCTTCATCGTCAATCTCTTCTTCATTAGTCTCGCACTGGGGATTCTCGTATGTGTTTTTGGTGACTACAAATGGAATGTGTCAAAATGTACACGTTAGTGTATAGTTTTATTTCCCCATGTATAAAAAAAATATTGAATTCAACAAGAATAACAATAAAAATAAAAACACAAAGGGAAATTAATCAGCAATCAACTTTACATTCTAAATTCTTTTAATGCTATTATGATGTAGCTATTTCTTAGCTTTTTATTAAATAATTAATTAAATATATGTTTTTATTTATTTATACTGTAGGTATTTGCTATACCTATTACACACTATGTAAAAGTTCTGCATGAGTTCATGTCATCACTTGTTTAATCCTATAGAAGTTAAAAACAGCTTGTTCCAGTATGTGTTGTCCATGTATTTTTCTAGTAGATTGTAAAGAAACAGTAATTTACTACAGTGATCTTGTAAACATAATCCTGAGCTTTGTCGCTGCACTTCAGTCAGAAATGCAACAGTATATAAAAATATGCAATAAAATAAAAATGCAACAGTACTCTTTTATAAAACTAAATTATATTAGCTACATCTAAAATTGATTTTTTTTTTTTTTTTGGTGAAATATTTATGATTTTTGCAACTCACACTTTGCCTCTGTTTTGTTAGCCACATGAAATTTCCGTTTCTTCTTAATTTTCACAATGCAAATGATGACTAGAACCGAGATAAAAAGCACTACTGATGTTACTGCAATAGCAATGTAGGGAGCCAGAGATGCTAAGAGAAAAAAAAATCATCATCATCATCATCATTATCTTATTCATCATCATCATCATCATCATCATCTTAATCATCATCATCTTATTCATCATCATCATCTTATTCATCATCATCATCATCATCATCAAAATTTCCAAACATTAATCCTTAAATATTTATGCAAAGTATATAAAGATCATTTTGTTTCTGGATTATAAAATATAACAGGTTTTAAAATCATATAACTTTTTAAATAATGTATAATTGTGTTATAGCTGTTTAGCTAGTTCTTAACATCTGTACCTATTTAAGTTAAATTGGATTTAGTAAATCACTCAAACACTTTAAAAAAGTGTTAAAAGTATTCTTACATACAATGTATTTTTTGTTTGTTTATTTTTATAGTATATGGTAATAAGTGCAATGTGCATTGTATAATAAATAAAACCATAATGATAACAAAGTTATATGATTTGTTTGTCAGAAGAGTTTTCACTACCTAAGCAAATGACACCAGCATCATTGCCATTGACACAGCTGTGATTTTTAAATCCATTATGAGAGCACTGTGTGATGTTGCTTTCACTTCCAGAACAGCGAACATTATTCATCCATATTGGGCCACTTCTCTGACCAAAGCTGGCACTTTGAGGAATGTTGATAGCTTTACCACATCCAAGCTGTCTACACACCACCTGTGCAGCAGTCATGTTCCAGCCATTATCACACACTCCTCCCCACTGGTTATTATAATAGACTTCCACTCTACCAGTGCAGAAGTGATTGCTACCAGCAAGTTGTATTGTCTCACCCTCTATGACAAATAACAAAACACATGTTATATAAATGGAAAATTTATATATTTCTTTAAATAATGAAAAAAAAAAAGATCTACAGTTAGATGAACTTCTATTATTTGCGGTCAAAAATATGAAGACATTTACATATTGTTTACCTAATATTTATTAGGTAATTAATTCAGATTTCTTGCTTATTTTTAACCTGCCACCTCCCTCCAGTTTAGAGCTTAATAAGGATTTTTTTTTCATAAAAAGTTAGACTTTATGGACTATCAATACCACTATGAAAAAAAGAAAGAAAAGGAAATCAAAATCACAGGAAAAACAGAATAAATTAAATGAAATAAAATTAGATTAGACAAAGATTAATTGTTTAAACAACCATTTTAACAACAATGTAACATAATTTAATAAGGGTTATGATTACAATATGCAAGCTTCCTCATGATCGTAAGCTGGCAACAATGGCACTTTATAAAGCCTGTGCCCTTCGCAAGCACAAAGTTGTTCGGGATAAGGAGGCTCCCTATATGAAGCAAGGAATTATAGTTTAGAGAATGCTTAAACCCAGAGAGAAAACCCAGTTTACGCTTCTTAACCCTGTTGTGCTTTCTCACAACTATAATATGCTCATTAAGAGCTTTACAGTTATGCATTGTGAGGCTTGAGAACCCAGTTATGATTTCGGAAAGCCTTGTTATGCTCATCGACAGCCCAGTGAGACCTAATATGCTTTCTGAGAGTCCAGTTATAGTTCCTAAAATCCCTGTTTATCATAAGATGGTTTCTAAAAGCTTGGTTAACCATGAGACATTTCCTGTTGGTATTTGTTTAGGTAAATTGATGATCCATGATTTGTCGAGATTTACTGTTTACAATAACACTGTGACTACATGTGTGTGCGCGTAAAACATCTTTTATTTTGGGTAGGTATAAGAATGAACAAAGAAGTAGGATTAATTAAAGCAGGCCATGAGCCATTCCTTTTCAGCCCTGCCTTGTCTAAGCCATGTCTGTTTCTGTCTTAAACAGCTACTGCACCTTCTCCACCTAGCTTAACAGCTTCCTCTTGCACCAAGGATGTGCTGCTTTCTACCAGCTGGGTTTTAGAGCAGTGCATGCTTCCACCATTTGACTGTGAGGACATCATCCCTGCCCCACTGCTCAGATTTAAAAAGCTCACAGCTCCATCCCTTCCGCAAGACGTAGTCCGTGTGTCAAGCCCCAGCTTCATCCAGCACCATTCATCATATAATATGTTTTTTTTCTCTGAGTGATGTCATGACGGGCTTCGCTAAGTCTAATTCCACACTGCTATGCTTTGTAATAATGATATCTGTAGGTAATTACATATAAAGTCACAAGTACCGACAACGTAATTTGAGTTGACAAAATCTAATTTATTTCTATGAAATGTTTACTTACCAGTCAGCAGAAATGCTCCAAGAACACTGACTAAGGTGAGAAAATAAAAGAGGAGAAATTTCATTAAACAAATAATTTATTGTAAAAACTCTGTGGTTTGTCTAAATACTGTACTTAAATGTAGTATATGCATGGAAAAAGTCATATATAGCCTACTGTGTGTATATATACGTATATATATATATATATATATATATATATATATATATATATATATATATATATATATGGAACCTTGGGTTGCGAGCACAATTAATTCCAGAAGCACGCTTCTTGTCACACCTGAGCTAATAGTCCCAGGAAATAAGATTTGGTTCTCCGGATTACTAAGCCGCTGCTTTGTCTCCCCCTAATGTGTCTACATCGGTATGTCTCTCAGAGTATTAACAGATTAGTTTCACCTGTGTCTTCCCCCTGTGTCACTATTTAAACCAGCCGAACCCGTAGATCCCCATCCGTTCACTGTTGTTGTCATGTTTGTCGATGTGCTACGTTTAACTTTCTATGTGTTCTTTGTTTCCTCCTCAGGACTGAGAGGTGTCTGCAGGGACGGGGCTGGGTTGGTTTATGATGGCAGATCACTGTAAAGGTCAAGGCTGTAAAATAATCCATTCGTAGCTTCTGTTTTGTTTTCTGACTGACTTGCTTTAATTTTCTAATAAGCCCGCCTGCAGACCCAGGTTGGGAAGCCAGTCTTTGATGTTTTTTTTCTGTTCTTTTCTTTGGTGATTCTCAAACGAAAGAATAAAGACGAGTGATGTTGAAAGTAACCTGCATTTTCATGACACTTGTATATCAAAGCATTTTTGTAAAAGCAAATTTCCCCCAAAAGAAATAATGAAAACTCCCAATGATTCGTTCCACAACGTAAAAATGTTAATATAAAACATTTTATATAATAATTAATACAATATATAAAGTTAAAAAAAACAAATTAACCTGATTTACCGTTAAAAAAGTTATAATAAACAATACTCACGCATGTAAAAAGATGTGCCTGAAAGGACGACTTTTATACACACATGCACGTGCACACACACACACACACACACACATACAAACCCAAAATAAAAAATGCTTTATGCACATACACGTGGTCATACTGTTATAGTTAACAGTACACAGCATGGATGTTGATTATAGTAATCAGCATGGATGTTGATTATACGAGACCAAGCATGGGAGACGATTACTCACAATTCTGCAGCGCAAGAGGGAGAACAATCCATTGGCTCAGTTGTGATCACGTGACGTTCAGCGTTAAAACAAAAAGCTTATGCATGCTACATGATACTCGATGATACTCGGTAGTATTTCAAGACTTGCTCGTCTTGAAAATTTACTTAAAATTTATGCTCATCTTGCGGAACGTTCACAAACTAATAATGGTTATATTATTATATAATGATTTATATATATAGTTGCGAGCATAATTCTTTCCAAAAGCATTTTTTCGAGTATATAAAAGCACACTTCTATCAAAGCAAATTTCCCCCATAAGAAATAATGGAAAGTCAGACAATTCGTTCCACAACCCAAGAAAATCCATATAAAATTCAAGATGGCGCCGGTGAGGTCGGCTGCCATCACGACTGCTCGACCACCTTTTCTTTGTTTTTGTTCTTTAAGTTAGTTTTTGGCGTTTTAAAACCAGTCAAATTACCACCATGGAGTACATTAGTTATGATAGAGACACTCTTGTTTCTATTGGTATACAATGTACTCACAATTCGAAGTTTTTAACCCCGGATCCGAGCTGGCCGAGTGAGATCCTGAGGAAAAACAAAGGACGCGACGCGAAGCGGCGGCCTCGAGGGAAACGAGCCGGCGTCAGGAACAGGCTGAGAGCCCGTGCACACCGCACACCTCTGCTTAGCATCCTGCTCGCCAACGTCCAGTCACTGGAGAACAATCTCGATGACCTCAGGGCCAGGATAAAGTTCCAGAGAGACATTCAGGACTGCAATCTCCTCTGCTTCACCGAGACATGGCAGAACCCAGCGGTGCCGGACCACGCCATCCAGCCGGCCGAGTTCTTCTCGGTTCATCGCATGGACAGGACACGGGACTCGGGGAAGTCAAGGGAGGTGGCATGTGTTTAATGGTGAACAGCAGCTGGTGCAACAGTGCGAGCGTTGTTCCTCTCACACGCTCCTGCACACCAAATCTGGAACTACTGTCCATCATGTGTCGTCCTTTTTATCTACGTCGGGCGTTCACATCGGTCATAATCAGCGCCGTTTATATTCCACCACTAGCGGACACGGACACTGCCTTATGCGAGCTGCATGAGGCACTCACACAGCACCAAACACAACACCGGGACTGCGCTTATTGTGGCGGGGGACTTTAACAGTGCCAACCTCAAACAGCGCCGAACTTTTATCAGCATATCACTTGCCCCACCAGGGGCGAAAGAACACTGGACCACTGCTATACAACTGTCAAGGACGGCTACAAGGCACAATCTTGCCCACCGTTTGGTAAATTCGACCACGCCGCCATCTTCCTCATGCCAAAATACAAACAAAGGCTGAAACAGGAAGTTCCGGTTCAGAGGGAGGTCGCGCGCTGGACGGACCAATCGGTGGCCGCGTTACAGGACGCACTCGATGATGCAGACTGGGACATGTTCAGAAACAGCTCCGATGACGTCAGCGTGTTTACGGAAGCGGTTGTGGGATTTATCAGGAAACTAGCGGATGATACTGTGGAAAAAAAGACTATTAGAACGTTTCCCAACCAGAAGCCGTGGGTGGATAAAACCATCCGCGATGCTCTGAAATCTCGCACCGCTGCCTACAACACGGGACTCGCGTCAGGGGACATGGAACCGTACAAGGCTGCGTCATACAATGTCCGGAAGGCGGTGAAAGAGGCGAAGCAGCGCTATGGGAGGAAACTAGAGTCACAGCTCCAACAGAGTGACTCTAGGAGCCTGTGGCAGGGACTAAGGACAATTACGGACTATAAAGCACCAACAACCGGTATGACGAACGCGGACGTGACTCTGGCAGACGAGCTGAACACTTTCTATGCTCGCTTCGAGGCTGCAGCTAAAGACGCTAGCGATGCTAATGCTAGCGGCGCTAACGGCTGCAGACAGGAAGTCACTGCCAGCACCGGAAGCGCGTTCATCATCACCGAGCATGGCGTGAGGAGAGCCTTCAAGAGAGTGAACACCAGGAAAGCAGCAGGACCAGACCGCATCTTAGGCCATATCCTCAGAGCCTGTGCAGACCAGCTAGCACCTGTGTTCACTGAGATATTCAACATCTCTTTATCTCAGTCGGTGATCCCCACATGCTTCAAAGAGTCCATCATTGTTCCTGTCCCAAAGAAACCACATCCTGCTTCTCTCAATGACTATCGCCCTGTAGCCCTCACCTCAGTAGTGATGAAGTGCTTTGAACGCCTGGTCAGGGACTTCATCATTTCTTCACTACCAGACACACTGGACCCACTACAGTTTGCATACCGTCCAAACCGTTCCACAAACGATGCAATCTCACATCTCCTCCATACATCTCTCAGTCACCTGGACACTCGGAGGGGGAATTATGTGAAAATGCTCTTCATCGACTACAGCTCTGCATTTAATACCATAATTCCCTCCACACTCACCACCAAGCTGGAGCACCTGGGACTCAGCTCATCCATGTGTCAGTGGATCTCCAATTTTCTGACTGGCAGACCACAGGCAGTAAGGATGGGCGGACATGTCTCAGCCTCCATCACTCTCAGTACTGGAGCCCCCCAGGGTTGTGTTCTGAGCCCCCTGCTGTACTCTTTGTACACCCACGACTGCGTGGCCACTACCAACTCCACCACCGTCATCAAGTTTGCTGACGACACTGTCGTGGTGGGCCTGATCACCAACAGCGATGAGACGGCCTACCTGGAGGAGGTTGGAAATCTGGAGAACTGGTGCCAGAGGAACAATCTCCTCCTGAACGTCAGCAAGACAAAGGAGCTGATAGTGGACTTCAGTACAAAGCAGGTGAGGAACTACCAGACCCCCATCATCAACAGGAGCCCAGTGGAGAGAGTGGACAGCTTCAGATACCTCGGTGTTCACATCACGCAGGACCTGGCATGGTTCTGTCACATCAACACTGTGGTAAAAAAGGCCCGGCAGCCTCTGTACCACCTCAGATGCTTGAGAGACTTTAGACTGCCCTCCAAGGTGCTCAGGAATTTCTACTCCTGCACCATAGAGAGCATCCTGATGGGAAACAACACGACCTGGTTCGGGAACAGCACCATGCAGGACAGACGAGCTCTACAGAGGGTGGTGCGATCAGCTGAGCGCATCATCCGCACCGAGCTCCCTGACCTGCATTCAATCTACACCAAGCGGTGCTGGACCAAGGCCAGGAAGGTCGTGAAGGACCTCAGCCACCCCAACAATGGACTGTTTACTCTGTTGCGGTCTGGGAAGCGATTTCGCTCCCTGAGGGCCAACACAGAGAGACTGAGGAGGAGCTTCCTCCCGCAGGCGATAAGGTCTTTCAACCACACCACTATGCAGAATTAACACAATATTTTCACAATTTTCACAATCAATTAATCAATCTTTATACATCCATGGACACTATGGACAACTCCACGCACATCTACACTACATGTTTACGTTTACACTCTGGACCATTGCACAAAGACACTTTAATAACCTTAGCACAAAGTCACTTTTTCTATGCATATTTGCACACCATTATATTTCTATTTGTACGGTACATTTCTATTTTCAGTTTCTATTTTTAGTTCTATTTTTCCTAGTTAAATTTTATTTTATTTATTTTATTTTTT
Source organism: Clarias gariepinus (assembly GCF_024256425.1). NCBI lineage: Eukaryota > Metazoa > Chordata > Actinopteri > Siluriformes > Clariidae > Clarias > Clarias gariepinus. The sequence continues at coordinate 2,994,456 of NC_071115.1, forward strand.
TATTTAAATTTTCTATTGTATTTCTTTTATTCATATTTATTACTATTATAAGCTTTAATTCTCTTTTTAAGGTCACTGGCGGTCGTGTAAGCATTTCACTACATTTCGTACTGTGTATGACTGTGTATGTGACAAATAAAATTTGAATTTGAAAAATATTAAGTAAAAATAATACAAATTAACCTGCACATTAATGTTTAAAAGAATCGTGGCTGTAGTAGATTGAGACCAGAGAGAGGAGAGGAGGAAGCGGGGGGAGAGGGCTGCTATGTAGGATGACTTTTACACATGGGCACACACACACACACCTACACACACACACACACACACACACACACACTAGTTTGCAGACAAGGTGTGAAGCGAGGGGGTTTGGTGAGGTGGGTAAGTCTCTATTTGGTAAACTAGTGTGTATGTGTGTGTGTGTGTGTGTGTGTGTGTGTGTGTGTGTGTGTGTGTGTGTGTGTAAAAGTTGTCCTACACACACACATTCAAACCCAAAATAAAAGATGTTTTACGCGCACACACATGTAGTCACAGTGTTATTGTAAAGTCTTATTAAGATCATGTGACTCTCGGCGTTAAAACAGGAAACGCAAGACTTTCTTGTTTAACAAGTCAAAATGTATTAAATTTTCTTGCTTAGGTTGCCGAACGCTCGCAAACTGGGTTACTTGCAATATGTATATACCCACTTTCAAAAGCGAGACCAGCCCTTTAATTTCAGCACACATTTAAGTGTATCTTCTCAAAGGACACTCACTTACTCATCTTCTATACCGCTTTATCCTGTATCCAGGGGCCTTAAGCCTATCCCAGGAGACTTAGGGCACAAGGCAGGGAACACTCTGGACAGGGTGGCAATCCATCACAGGGCACACACACATGCACCCACACATTATGGGCAATTTGGGAACGCAAATTAGCCTAATCTGCATGTCTTTGGACTGTGGGAAGAAAACCACCAAGCACGGAGAGAACATCCAACCTCCATGCACACAGAGACGGGAATCGAGACTGGATGGGAATCAACACTGTGCTGCCACTCTCAAAGGACAATACTATATAAATGAAACTTGGATATATTTTGGAGAAGTCAATGTGCAACTTGTGCAACTTGCAACAAAAGTGAGTACACCCTAAGTGATAAAAGCTGTAAATCTTTAACTATGTAAAGTCATATGTCCTATTCATCATGTTCATGTGTTTGTCAGTGGCTGAGTACAGTTGGTCTCCAGTCCTGAACCCTATTGAGCACCTGTGGGACATCCTCAAGTGGAAGGTGGTAAAGTGCTGTGTGTATAACATCCAGCAGCTTCATGATATCATTATGGAGGAATAGAAGAGGATCCCAGCAACAACATGTGCAGCTCTGGGGGATTATGGCCGTGATAGATAGCAACGATGCTCACACAATTTTGACCCTTTAGACACAGTTTTGACATGTTTACTTAGCGTGTACTCATTTTCGTTGGCAGTTATTTAGACAATAAAGTCTGCATGTTGAGTTGTTGTTAGAGGACAGTAAATCTGTACCGTCGTACAAGCTGCACATTGACTACTGTAAATATTAACATGAAATAAAGGGGTTGCTAAAATGGGTGTACTCACTGTATATATACATATACATATACATATTATATACGTATTATATATGTAATTACTCATTTGTTCCACTTCAGTACAATTCATAACATCATTACACTTTTATACAGGAAGTGACTATTAGTCAGTGTGAAAATGTTGAGTACTACATGCAATTGCAATACATATATATATATTTTTTTCTTTTTCTTTTTTTTTGCAGGTTCGTGTGGGCTGAATGGAACAAGACAGCATGGTGTTTGGCTTAAGAGTCCACTAATTAAGATGAATGATTTCTTTGTGGTACATGTACTGGCTATTGATGTACTGGCTGAGATTCGACTGAAATAATATAAAATAAATTAAACTGATTCTAAGAAACATTTTGCTTTCTGGGCAAAATAATTTCTCATTGCAAATGTTTGGTACCTCACACATTAAAAACTATGCATTTCACATTAGCCAAGGTAAAAACAAATCTTATTTTCTTATATATACATCTTTTATATTTTCAGTAACTCACTTTTAAAATCGAGAATTTATAAGGTTCTATGTTCATGAAATAGTGATTCTAAATCCTTATTTAATCCTACTTCTTTGATCATTCTTATTTCTACTCAAGATATTACATCAACATTTCCATAATTATTGCTTGAAATTATATTCGTTTTATGTAAAATGTATGGAAACATTTATGTGAGTTTAAATAAACATGAAAATGGATTTCTTTGTAGAATATCTTCATAGTCACATAATGAATCTATATTTGCCATATTATTGTATGTACTAGATATTTAATCAAAAATTTCATACATATTTTCATAAATAAATCTACAATAAAAAATAAGCAATCAACAAGTAAAATTATTTCATATTTGTATTTTTTTAATTGTTCTTAATATTTAAGATAAGTTAAAATATATTAATAAAAACATTGAATTTACCAAGGATTAAATTGAAAATGACTCTCAGCATGGTGATCTTTGAAGCGTCATTCCGTTTACTATTAATGTCCATTGCTGCTGTGGTGTAATGATAAAAGCTGGTGGTATTTTTCTGCGCAATTGAAGAGGTGGAGTTGATTTTTTGGTCAGTTCCTGTCTCTGTGACTGGTCAAAATGTATGTTAAATATCACTTCTATCACAAACACACGACAATAAAGAAGTTGAATTAATGAGCTAAATTAATACCACTTTCGTTGCTTTCTGTTCATCTTAACAATGTAAGTCCTCAAAACACAGTTTGTACTGTACTTTACTGTATGTCTTAGGAATCATGCTGGTTAAAAATACTTGTCAAAGCCCACAAACTGTCAAACAAAAAAATCCACTTCCTCTTGTTACTTCCGTTCATCTACCATCCTATCTAGCTATCATACATAGAGGTGACAAAGAACAAAAACATCATAAAGTCTGTTATTAAGAGTGTCATGCCATGAGGCAATTGCCTAGAACAACTTGTCTGGGCTTAAACTCTCCTGCTTTAATGATGGTCATAGAGAATGGTATATAATATCTCCGTAAAGTGACTAGAGGCACTTTAGCACTTCAATTGACTGCGTCAAACACTAAATGTTGCAAATTTTGCAACATTTTTTTTAAAACAGGTTATTTCACAATTATTTCTGAAAAATATTCCAACCCCCACTCTGTTTTGCTGACACCACTGTTTCAGACCGTCTATTTACTGTATCTGGATTGAGGCAAGAATCATTCAGCTTCCTGGATAAAGAATGAACATTAACCCTATCCCTTGGTTTTAACTCTAACTATTGGTTTTACTTGTCAAGCATCTGATTCCAGCTGTTTGTAGCTCTCAGACTACAGACCAACCTAAAACATTGTAGAAGAGCTACATATATAATTATTTATATATTATTATTTAAAATAAGGGAGTGTTACTAAACAAAGTTATTAAATGTAGTGCTAAAAATGTGTAATCACTGCAGTCTTTGTATAATTTATTTTCCTCTATAACCAGTGTACAAATGCTAGGACACTTATCCAGAATTATTATTAGAATTATTAACTTTCTGTTGAAATGTCACCAAATTCTGATAATTTTTGGTTTTATTATAGTTCTTTTACACTATGGTGATAACAATACTGTACTGTTTCTTTAAAAGGAAATGACATCATCACTGTGCTATTCTCAGTCTGTGCTGTCTGAGCTAAGAGAAAGAACTCGCATTCTGCCAGAGCAACAACATATTCATTTTTATTTTTAAAAAGCAAAAAGACTTACACAATATGATGCAGCTTAAAAATGCGAACATGTAGTTATTCTATTAATAAATAGAAAAAAAATGTTAAAGGTAGCTTTTGGCTAGTGTGTGGCGCATGCGTATTGCTGTGGTTTAGGCTTCTTGCACACGTGGTTTCCTTTGTTAACAGAGATGAACCATGTATGTGTAACAGAGAACTGCATTTAGAAGTTAATTTTGTCTGTGTTACTTATTTCTTCAGGTTAGTTTTCTAATCAGCATCAGTTCCTTACTAGTTATAGTCACTTTAACTGTTGCACATGAGATTAAAAAAGATACATTTTAGATACATTTTATTTCAGAAAATTTATATTAACATTCTTTTTTACTGTAGCTATTATTTAAAGTATGTAAAGTAGCAAAAACAGAACTGCTTATATTCATGTCTCAACATAACTCACAGATCATAACAATTATTTCTAAAATAAAAAAACTAAACTTTACTTTTACATTTTAAATAACATGCACTTGCCACTCGCCCCTTCCAGGACAGTGGCAATATAAATCCCGACAGGGCATCCAGGGCTTCACCCAAGACAAGACAACATGTCCAGTTATGCCCCCCCTCCAGGTTTTTAAACAACTGCCTTATTATCTACAATCCTAGCATGAATAATGAATTACCATACAGAGAGGAGCTGTGGTGACTAACAAAGAAAACGTCATGAAGGTGAACAAAATCATAGATATTTACCACACACTTTGTGGTTAGCATTGTGGATGACCACATGCTCCCCTTAAACAAACTCTTCGGCATCCCGTCATCTGAAAAAGTATCACCACCATAGAAAACAATTTGTTATGACTATTACATTACTTGCAATTTTGGCAAATCTCTTTCTTAAACCAGTGGTAAACCTCTGCAAACAAAATAATTAACACATTGCAGTTAATTAACATGTTTACTGCAACCAAAATGAGTTATTGTTGTTTTTATTACTCTTTTTTCTTGTTCTGTATTTAAGGTAGTAGCATGGTACTGAGGAAAAGTTGTCATGCTTTGTATGTAACTGTACCTGCCTTAAGTATTTGAAATAGCAATAAAAATCACTTGAACCACTTTTGCCATTCTGTTATTGGTGAGGTCCCTGTGGTTCCCCTTTTACTCAATTTGTATATGATGGCCTTTACTGTGTACCATTTTAATAATAATAAAAATATAATAATAATAATAATAATAATAATAATAATAATAAAACATTTTATTTAATGGCGCCTTACATGGCACTCAAGGACACCTTACAGTCAAAGTGTACAGTCAAGTACAATGGTTAAAAACTAAACAGACAGAAACTGCATAGAATTACATAAAAGCCTGTCTAAACAAACAGGTTTTTAGACGAGATTTAAAAACTTGGAGACTTGGACTGTTGCGAACCTCGACAGGAAGTCTGTTCCATAAAAAAGGTGCCGCATAATCAAAAGCTCGTGACAGAAACTGTCCGTGTACGTGGAAGAACAAGTGCAACTGCAGAAGCAGACCTTAAGTTACGCGACGGGATATGTATATCAAGAAGGTTCAAAAAATATAAAGGTACCAAGTTGTTTAGTGCTTTGTAGGTTTAAAGTAGTATTTAAAAAAATTATTTTGTAATTTATTTTGTAAAACGGAAGTGATGTTTTGAGAAGTGATGTTTTGAGAAGTGATGTTTTGAGAAGTGATGTTTTGAGAACGTCTCAGGTTACTTTGCTGTAACCCTGTGCTGTAACCTCTTGTTCCTGCCTTTTCAGGGAACAGGGTTACAGCAAAGTAACCCAACCCGTTCCCTTTCAAAGGCTACACTCGATGCTGCGTGAAAACGCTATGGGAACGAGAATACCAACACTGCCGCACTGCAAGTGTCTGGACTCCAAGGTTGTGTAGCGTGTGCGTACAAGGCCGAGGAGGTCTCAGAACTGTATCAGGGAGGCTGACTCGAAGGACCCGTGAGCGCGAAGTAGCATGAAAATCTAGACTATAAAATCTAACAAATGTGTGCAGAGAGGAAATAAGTGTTGGTGAATGGTTGCTGGTGGCCTGTTTGTTTGTGTGGGGGAGGGAGGGAGGGCTGCTAAAAGCAGAGAACTTTCTTTTGTGCTGAGGTGGATAAAATCTCACTGCACATAGCCTACTACACTTCAGTGCCCTCAAGAATTCTGTGGTGACGAACCACCTCTCCAAGTAAAGAAAATGCAGACCACTTGGCAGGCCTTGGAAATAATCCTGAGTGAAGTAAACCCTTGTGACTTGGATGGAGAAGACATAGAACTTCAGCGGGATTCGGACTCAGAGCTGTCTGATCAGTCTTCAGGTTAAGTTTCATTTCATATTATTTCCTATTTAATTTCAAACAAGTAGCCAACGGCTAAGGCCAGGAAAAGTATCTTGAGTCGCCTTCAGAGTTTCTTGTGTTTCATCATTTTTGACGTGCTTCATAGCATTCAAGAATGGACTATTCAACATGCACAGCAAACGTAGCATGGTTATTGGTTCATGGACCTCCCTGAACTAATGGCATTTATTGCAATTGTCATCTTGCGGGGGCTTACCAAGGTTCCATCACTACGTGACTGCTGGTCAACAAACCTGGGAAACCCACGGATCATTGGAACTATGCTGCGAAACCGCTTCCAAGACATCATGCGACACCAATGCTTTGATGACAGCTCCACCCGCAGTAATCGAGCAAAGACTGATAAGATTGCTGCAATTTCCAGTGTATGGGGATCATTTGTCACCAACTGCATCACGTCCTACAACCCTGGTCTACATATCACTGTTGATTAAGAGCTTTTCCCATCAGAGACTCGCTGCTGTTTCCTGCAGTATATTGCAACTAAACCTGACAAGTTTGGGATCAAGTTTTGGGTGACTTGCGACCTACAATCCAAGTACATTTGCAATGTCCTCCCATATCTTGGCAAGGACCCCAGTCGTCCCAGTGGGGAGTGACTGTCCGAAAATGTAGTGATAAGCTGATGGAACCATTCCTAGACAAGGGCAGAAATGTTACCAAGAAAAATTTCTTTACATCGCTGTCACTTGCGCAAAAACCGTCTTTTGCTTAGACGGAAAACCACCATCCTCGGCACAGTCAACAAGATTCGCTGGGAAATTCCTCAATCTGCTAGACACACAGATTTAATTCAAGGGTATGCGCCCAAACGGAAGAAGACCTTATATTCTTAGCAGCATGCACAGCGTGGTTCAGACTGATAATACTACCAAAAGGAAGCCAAACACTGTCACCCTTTACAACACCACAAAGTGTGGCGTGGATGTAATGGACAAGATGGTGCGGGAGTACACTGTCTTCACAGGAACACGGCGCTGGCCAGTTGCCGTGTTCTATAACATGATTGACATGGCAGCAATGAATGCACATGTGCTGTTTCAAGCATGCACTGAGACGCAGGAAAGAGGGGTGGACTTTCTGGTGGAGCTTGCAAGAGAGTTGGCTAACTCTCATATGGCTGGGAAGACGGCAAGAAAAGAACAGTTGCTTCGAACAAAACCCTCCACACCTAGCCCTGGAAAAAGAGCCATGTGTCAGGTCAAACACAAATGCAAGAACAATCATGCCACTGTGCGATGTGTTCACTGCTACAGATACACATGTGGTAAATGCAGACTAGAGATACCATGGCAGTGCCAGGATTGTGAGTGATTGCTGAAATGTACTCAAGCACTTTTTATTTTTATTTGTAAATATGTGTACTGTTTTTATCAATAAATCTCAGCAACAAAGGAAAAAAACCCACGTGTGTTGATTTCTCTCTAAGATGGCAAAGTGAAACACAAGTTTTCTTGAAGTGGCTCAGTATGGCTCCATCTTGTTTAGATAACAAGAGCATCGGTTCACAGGTGATTAAGGATATTAGCTAAAAGCCTTCCAGCCCATCGGCTGTTCTGCAGGTTTTATACACTGAAAAGAATTACTCCTTAAATTTACTCAATTCAATAATGGACATTGGTTGCACATAAAATGTTTGCTTCAACAGCAATTTACCAAAATGTGTTGAATCAACACAAACAATTTATTTATTAAAATTTGACTCAGTAAAGTAAGTTAGATCAACTAGTTGATCATCTTTCCCCAACTCAATGTGATCACTTCATTCCAACCCAATCTGTTCTTTTTATCGCTTTTTTTAATCCAACATTATTTGATCACTTCAGCACATTTGTTAGTCCCATGTATTTAAAGTTTTAAAAGAAATATCAAATTAAATTAATAAAAAAGAATTCATTTAAATACTATGTCCATATTTATAATAAATTCTTATATAAATACAAGAAATTACAATTACATTTTCAGAAAGTATTCATCCTGATCAATCTTAACATTCACACTTTTTTCACAACTTAAAACAATGAGTTTTGTTTCAAAACCTTTAATCAAGATCCTTGATGAACAGGTGTCCACACTTTAAATGGGCAAAGATAAAATGCCACATAAAATGTTTAACATTTTTAAATATTAAAAACGCAAAAACTAGTGTTTCAACTAGGTTACACCAACTTGCTACCATGTATTATGGTTTACACAACTCTCTGAACACGTTAAAGTGCTATGCAACAATGCCAAGATTATTCAGGAATATATAGAATATTGGCAAACAAAATAGAAAAAACAAACATGCAGATAACTGCGTAGGAATGATGACAGCAAAACAGCATATAGAATATTAATTACAGATGAAATTATTTGACAGTAATTAAAACTACACATCAATGACCTTAAACATGGCAAGGGAACCAGCCAACCACTCAGTCCAGGAATTATGAGGTAAAAGATTTTTGCTCAGGACATCTACACAAACAATGGAAGAAACAGCAGTAGTCTCTTCACTGGTGTAGTTTAGTTTTTAAGCTCTGGGCCTTTCTTGATAGTTCAGATGAATCTAACTCCATTATAACTTTTTTAAATAACCTCAATGGTGTAGCGAAGCTTCGTCGGGTACCTCATATTTAAGGCAGAAAAAAGTGCAAACAGCATGGCAGTAGCAAGGGCCACACTCTCCAGATCTTCAAGTACCACCACACCCTCGAGGATTACTCCAACATCAGCACAGTCACTGCTGGAAGTCCCTCTGGCAACATAGATCCCCACTGTTGTGCCCTCTATGGCCTTCAGTGTGTTAATATCAGTCATGTCCTGATAAAATTAAAATAATTTTAGAGTAAGTTATATATCTTTTCTTTTTATTATGCATCTGCGTAGGAATGTTTGTATAACTTAGGTGTGGCTAAGTTTATCAAGGTTTAGGCTAGATTTATTATTATATTTTTTTATCAACTGTAGCACAGCTTACTTTAGCACAAACTCACCACATACTCCTGCAAAAGATCGTTAGGATCCTCGTTGAGGTAGATGCAGAGTCCTTTTATGACACACTCCCTAACAGCATCTATATCATCCTTAAGAAGTACAACAAAGAACAGAACAAATCAAATTTTCAGTAGCAACAGGGATAAAAAGACAAGCAAAGACAAAAGAAACTCCAAACAGTTCTATAACAGTTTACTTTGAGGCTGACGTCTACATAAACAATCTGAAAACCATATAAAATGCAGTCTCCTCTGTGTTTACCAATGGAAAAACTGATGGAAATTCTTTTTTGCTTTAATCAAAACTTAAAACACAATGTTGCAGTTGCCTTGTGTGACTGTAAAACTAATTGCCTCATTAATTTATACTACACTAAAAGTGAACAGATCATGATCTTATTTTATTCACCTGCTGCACGTTGTAATTTAGAGGCAGGGGAATCATTGTTTTAGACATTCTAAATCCTCAGTTAAGGAAAAATCCTATATTTTTCTTTTTGCCACCCTCTGTATATTTCTGCATTCAGAAACAATGCACCATGCTTTATTCAGTAAACATTAATAAAACAGTTCAACTCACTCATGCAAACAGCATGTATGTAGTATGTTGTTTGTCTGTTGGCATAGTGTTTATTTTTGTTCTTAATATAACTTTGGTTAAGGCCAATTCGAATTCTGTTACTTTGAGAGAGGACACACTCACCAGAAAGACTGAGCCACAGACTGAAGGGCGAGGCACTGCTAAAAGCAATCTGCAGCAACAGGAGGAAAAAAAAACATTAAAATATACACCACTTTTAAAATTCAAAGCATTGACTCGCAAAACTAAATTGATGTATAATTAAGAACGTTGCATAAACATTTTATGCTTCGTTTTTACAGGGCCAGAACCTTCTGGTATCTTCTAATTCACGTGCAAAGTTTCTCTCCGCCCATTTCTAGTGCGGCCGCAGTTAATAGCAAGAACAACCCAACACCTGTCCTCCGTTATTGTAAATTCTCCTGTTATTACAGGACATAAATGCACAGCAGTGTGGTCAGTTCGTTAAAAACAAAAAGTTAATGGTATCTACTTGAAAATCTTTCACAGAGAAAACGTATTGAAACTGTTTGAACTTCAAATTCAGGTGGAAAATGTTAATAAAAACAGCGCGAGAGAAAATATCATGCAGTTAATCATTGGTTAGTCTAAAGACATTATACTACATATTATTAGTTATAAGCGAATATTTCAATTTAAATATTCAAGTTCTAACGTGATGCCGCCATCCAGACTTACCGAGGTGAGGTGAATGAAACAGTCGTGCTTTGCGCGCGGTAAAATATGGCGAGAAAAATATTCATTCTGTTACTTAAATGGCTCACTTGATCCTACCTTGAATGCCATGTCTCTGCCCAACGCGAACTAAAAAGGTTCATGTACTTTCACTGCACATCATATAAATATAACATTATATTAAAACGTTTTGCTTAAGAACATAAAATAATAATATAAACTGCACAAAAGGTACTTAAATAAATCCAAATGACGGCCAGGCTGGAATAGAAGCAACGTACGTCCTGAGAGTACTAGGGCACAAGCCCGAGGACAACTTTTCCTGCAGAAACTCCAGCACTGAAACAGTTCGGCAGTGGACTGGGTCTACCTGCTTCATCATGCACCAACTTTCAAATACATTCCATTTGAGGACATAAGCTCAAAGCAGTGGGTGGAGCCCTAGCACTTAGAATAGTGTCAATTACGCTGGCTGAAAGACCAGCTTGACTTGGTTGGTCCCGTTCAGGGGCCAAATGTAAAGGTTCCAAAGTTCAGGCCGGGGATAAAATATTGTCCCCTGCGCCTGAGACAGAAGATCCCTCCTCACTAAAATCACCCATGGTGAGCCGTCAAGGAGAGATAATAGGTCCGAAAACCACACTTTGGTCGGCCAACAGGACGCTATCAATAAGAGGTGCAAACTTCAAGCTGTGAAAATGCCCTTCATTACCTGTAGGCGGCAGTCGTGTTTTAGTCTAAAGTATTGTGTGTCTACTGAAGCCGAAAAATGTGTTATCTCTCTTAGGCGGCCACTGACAGCAAGTGACAGAGCTCATAAACATGTCGAGCTCAAACTGTAAATACTGATATGTATTTGTTTTTCATTTTCTTCTCTCCTTCAATGATGATACTTATTTAACTGCGCTTTCTCCATTCAGTATTATTATTATTAGTAGTAGTAGTAGTAGTGCTCCGAATTTATTATTGTTATTATTCTTATTATTATTGTAACGCACCTGCGCGTGTGTGCAAAAAGACTACAAAGATGTACGATATGTTAGCCTAAAATATTATTGTTTTATTGTGTTTATGCGCTTTAAATATACACTAAACAATTAACACTGCCTTGTGCAAAGTGAAAGTGAGTTGCGCGTGCAGCTTTTTGATCAACGCTGAACCCAAACAGCAAAAGAACATAACCATAATAATAATAATAATAATAATAATAATAATAATCATTATCATTGTGATTTTATCTTTGTTTTCAGCATTAAATTATTTTTTTATTATTCATAATTGAAGCTGCTCACATCGCGCGCGCTTTCACTTAAAAATGCAGTGTTTAATCAGCAAGTATATGTCGCTCCTCTTTATGATTAATATGATTGGCTCATATCGGGAGCATTTTTATCAAAGGGGAGATTATTTTATACATGTTAAATAAGCGCTGTCTATGTGACGCTGTCGAAACGCACGCGAATGTGAGCCGCTTTATTTTATTTAACATATTTTTGCTGTGTAGGACCCACGCGCACAACCTCTCGCGGGCGAGCCTATGAATACGCCGTTTTAACGGGGTGGGGTTAAGAAAGACCGCCCTGGCAGAAGTAGACTAATGATGAATGCATCGAGGAAAACAGCAAGGAAACTGACTGGCCAAACAAGCACTAACAACAGCTCAAGGGCTTGTAATTATTATTTTTTTAACTAGGTAATTAAGTTCACTAGCTAACGATTTCATTTGTACAACAAATTAACTGTTATATAGCTTCTGTTTGTATCGGTTTATTGTTATTATAGAAGAAATTACATTTAAAGACATCAAAATTTAAATATAGAAATAACTGGGACAATAGACCTTTAGAATAGAACATTAGAATAACAAAAAAAAATACACTTCTATCTTTGTATATTATGGTTATAGTATAATATATCTCTTATTTCTATTTACTTTAGGTTGTTGTTCTTGCAGTGTTACTGAGTGTGCTTTGCAATGTCAGACACATTCAAATGCAAATAATACACCCTCCCCAGGTGTGAATCGGCTGTTCTCACCTTTACACTCGGAGAAACTAAAATGCACCTCTTCTCACTGTGCATGGTTTCAGCAAACTGGGGAGGATCTTGGATTTGCTTCAGGCGTCTTCTTAAACTTGTGTAAATTTAAAATCTTCTGAATTCTACATTTTAAAATTGACATTGTTACCGTTTTTAATCCCTGGAATGAGATTTTTCTTATCATAACATGCATGCTTTTAATTACTCTACAATGTTTTATTATAATTTTTTTAAATAAATAAATAAACCAAATTAAATTATTCATTTTGTATTTACCCTTGTAAAATAGCATAAAAAAATGATCCAATTTTCCATTTGATCCAAATGATGGATTGTGTATCGAGCGATTAAAAACAATACAAGATATGTTATGATAAGGAAACTTTCTATCTCTTCCATTCCAGTGATTAAAAAACGGCTCACCAGCCGTGCCTAATTCCGTCATGTCATGTGTCCTCCTCTTTAATTTACCACGTGGTCTAAATCAGCGCTCAGCCGCATGCAAAACGTTTTCTAGAGCAGAAGCAGTTTTACAGAGAAGTAGACTAATGATTATGAATGCGCCAGGGAAAACAGCTAGCAGACTGACTCTGACCATTTTAAAAAACGTTTGCTTTCATTTTCTGACGCGCTCAAGTTCACCAAAAACAATACAGAACAGTTCAGCTTATTTGCTTTCAAACATTTACAAAAAAAAAAAAAAAGGTAAGTCTTATAAAGGGTATGTAGTCTTATAAAGTTTTATTTTATAGTTTTTGCACATTAATCTGAGTCCTCATATGTTACATTTTTGAGGACAATAGTTTTTTAGTCACGGCGTGCACCCGAATCAATATTACTCCTCGTTCACTAGTTAGGCGGCCTCCCCTTTAGATATACGAAGGAGCAGGGCCGCGGAATTAGGCACAGCTGGTAAGCTAACCTTACTAATGATCCCGGGCTTGCACCTCCGCTATAAAATACTCAGGGTTTGTTGGGTTAAAGTGGATTTTACTACACGGTAAGACCTCGCCTCGAGTCCGTGCTTCTTGGTGCCACTCGTGGGCATTATAAGATTTGTATTGAAAACTTCTAGCTAAAAAGTGGCAGCTGGCACGCCTGAAAATAGACGCAGGTTAATTTTTTTTAAAGTCTAAATAAAAATTCTCCATTTTAATTTTCTACAGCCTAATAACCTCAACCTCAACTGCACCAAAACGTTTTCCCGAGCGCAGAGGAATTTAGTTGTACTAAATAATATTTATGTAGTATAATCAGGGCCTCTTATTCCTATTAATCCTGGGTTGTTGTTCTTTTAGTGTTACTGTGTGTGCTTTACGATGCCAGACAACATTCAAATATCACCTCCACAGGGGTGAATCAGCTGTTCTCACCTACAGTATACATTCAGAGAAACTGAAATGCACCTCTCCACACTTTAAAAACCTCTTAAATCTGAGGCTCTTCTGGAGACTTTCAGTGATTTAAATTTGTGTAATTTTAATCTTCTGGATTCTAGATTCTAAAGTTAACATTGTTACTGTTTTAAATCCTTGAAATGGAGGAAATCGAGATTTTCCGTATGATAGCATGAATTGCATTGTTTTTAATCACTCTATACACAATAATATTCTTTGGTATTTTTATTTAAAAAATAAAAATGGGTATGGGGCTATCTTGGTTTATTAATCCTCGTGCCTGGCTTAGGTTTAGTATTCAGTGCGCACCGTTTGTACATCTGTTATTTTAACTATATCATAACACTCAGAAAAACCTTTTATTTGGGGTTAAGTGACTGATGTGCCTAACATTTTTCAGCAGATCCTCTGTTTCACTAAATAATCCTTGACTTCTCATGAGTATGTAAGACCTCTTGACACCTCTCTTTCTCTCTCTCTCTCTCTCTCTCTCTCTCTCTCTCTCACACACACACACACACACACACACACACAGCAGACCAAATCGTCATTAGCACGTCCCTCCCCCAAACAGCGCACACTGTAAACCCGGATTTGATATCTACTTAAACAATCAATTACAATGTACTAAATAATTTTACGTTTGATTGCATTACTATTATAGGTAAGTATATTGTACTAATTTGTAATACAATATACTTGCAATTTGATAGTAATTTAATAAATTAATAATTTTAAGTTTAATCGCTTAAAAAACATTAAGTTTTAGGCGTGGCCACGCCTCTTTATCACCATAGAGACTGCTTTCGGTTATTTTACCTGTCTGATTCGACCACGATCCGTTTTTCACCTCTTATTCCTTTAATTTGGTTTTCTTTCACTCGAGAGGCTGATTGTAAGCTTTTGAAATATCAGCTCGAAAAAAGTTTTATCACCTGTTATTTTGACTGCCGTTAACGGAGCTGGTGTAACGGTCGCTGTGAGCGGACGCTGCCCCGCATTAACCTCCCGCCAGGTGACTGAGCCGAGGCTGCTTCCAGCAGGTGAGACCGGAGAGCGACGGGTCGGGCTGCTGTTTCACAGTATACTGAATATGGTGAGTGCTATTGGTGAGAAGTATAAACCTGCTGCTTTTTTTGCTGTATTTTGCACTGGAGAGGCTGAGTGTGGCAGTATTAAAACTTTGTTGTCATGTTCAACAATGACAATGCTGAGTTCGCTAGCTAACTGGGAACATGAACGCGCATTTCACGTAATTTCACCCGCTAAGTTAGCTAGCTATATTGTATTGTATTGAAGCAGTACAACATGATGTTTTTTTATATTTTTTTAATTTATCGTTTTACAATATAACAATCAGCACAATTGACAAAAGAAATATTCAACATTAAATAGCATCAGAGTATACAAATATGAAAACATATACATCATCAAATACAGATTATATTGCTAAATTAAAACAAAAATCAAATAGCAGCACATGAATGGTCAGTGTGATAACAATGGGTATTATCTAGGTACAAGTCAAAGGGTTCATTAAGGATCCAAAAAAAATATTCCAGGTCTCTAAGAAGATGTATGTTTTTCTTTTTAAAAACTGTATGTTAAATATTCCAAATGCAGTGTGTCATTTATGATGTTTTTAAATAATTCAAAAGTTGGAGGGTGTTCCTGTTTCCAGTTTAACAGAATACATTTCTTAGATACATAAGAAATCAGACCTACCCTTTTGATAAATAAAGGGTCTGATACTTCATTCAAGTCCACCCCAAAAAGATATATTAAAGGAGCCTTGTGATATTTCTTTCCCAGAACCATCACCGAAAACTCATGTACTGTATCCCAAAACTATCTCAGTTTTTCACAGTTCCAAAAAATATGCATAATGGTGCCCTTATGTTTCTTACATCTATTGCACAACATGATGTTTTTTAATTTGTTTGATGGTCATTTTCCCTTTTAGTCACCTTATCATTTTATGGTCTGTTTGCGAGCAGTGAAACATGCTTTAACCAGTGTGATAGGCTATTTTCCACCTCTTTCCTCATTATTTTTTTTTTAAGGGTTTACAGAATGGTTAATTTTAACTGCTTAATTACAGTATATATTCTCTTTGTTAATCTGTTTTTTTGTTTGTTTGTTTTTTTGTTAGGATGTAACTAATATGGACTTGTACAGTAAAACACCAGTGTAAGTCCTCTACAATGATCAAGAAAAACCTCAGCTTAACCCATTCAGAGTGGACGTCATCTTGGAAGGGACTGTGTTGAAAACTGGCCACCTACTTCAGGCCTTTTTGGACTGATGTATGCTCTGCACCTGGACTATGATTAAACCTTTGTTTAAATAATGACCAAAAAAGGGTTAATAAGACATGACTTCTTGAATTACATGTTTAAAGTTTAAATAAAACAGCAAAAAATATACTCTTTAGATTTTTTTATATTTAAAAAAATATATAATTTAAATGCTCTAATTTAAGTTTAATAGAAATAAAAAATTCTCACTTTAACTTAATATTTTAAGTGGTGTGATTGGGTAAAGCAATTGATATTACAAAAGATTTTAAGTTAAGTCAGCTTAGCATTTAAGTTAAACTTACTTAAGTGTTCATTAAACATTACTTGATTTCTTTAGGGCAACCAGTTTCCTCCATTTTTTTAAAGTAAACTTAAGTTGTCTGGGCTTACAGTGCAGCCATTTACTTTCTTTCCATTTACTTACGTCTGAACTGCGTCGTTTACATAAGTCTCTGATCAATAGCTCATCATATCAATTTATTCATACAGATGTTCCTGTTTTACATGGAAATTTACAGGTTTTTTACAGAATGATTTTCTCTGAGAGCCACAAGAACAGTGGCAGCTGGAACACCTAAAACACATGCAGGATATTTTTTTATAATTTAAATAAAAATGCTTTTCTAAACGTGGGCTATTGTTATTTACTTACAATATTTGTTAATTTAATTTAAATGGGGTTTGGGCTCCAGGATGTTGAGCATTGTGATCCTAAACTTTACTTTCTGTGACGGCGTGCGCCTATAATGGGTGTGTGCCAAATCCACTATCGCTACTCGCTCACTACGTAGGCTCCCTGAATAGGCGGCAAAGTGACGGAGCTGCCTATTCTTGCCAGCTGGCGATAATTAACGTTAATAAGATTGCGGGCTTATAGAGTTACTGCATTATGTTTCAAGAAATCCTTAATTGACATTTTTCTCCTAACTATATGTTCACAAACACTTTGACAACATACACTTATCAACTATCTACATATACTTATCAACAGAAAATCTCCGTGCACGCACACACAATCTCTCCGCTCGAAAACAACGCGAGTAGCCCATATACAGTACTGTACATGTATTTGTCTTTGGTGCATTTCTGGCCGAGAATGTCTGCATTTTTATCGATAAATCGCACGCGATTAGCAGCCTTTTGATCAAAACGCTGCCTTTTGTAAAGTGGAAGTACGAGCCGCGGGTTTCTGCATGGAGATGAACAGCTTTATTTATTCATAAGATATGTTGGCATATTCACGAATCAAGACATTCGCATAGTTAACACTATCAGATTATAAGGTAGCCTACTATCAGGTAATTAAATTAATTTAATTTAAGACCATTTAAATTCTTTAATTGTTTTGTCCCTGTTAAGACATTACAAAAACTACTATGAACTTACTATGAATTTTAAAGCACGAATTTGGGCATCATTATGAAAATAATATGAAGCACATATACACTCACTCATCATGAAAGATCTATTGTAAAACAAAATAAAATTCAGGTTTGCTTCAGCAGTGTTCAGCTGCGTCGTTACATACATATCCACAAATACGTTTTATAAATTATATATTTGTTCATTTATGTCTTCTGATGATGGCCACACATCTTTATGTTTTAAATAAGATATGTTGGCATATTCACAAATCGAGACATTCGTATAGTCAACACTATCAGGAAATTAAATTAATTTCAATATAATTTAAACCGAGGCATTGCCATGTCTTTCATTGTTTTGTCCCTTTTAAGAAATTACAAAAACTATACAGTCTAAGAAACTTACTATGAATTTTAAAGCACGAATTTGGGCATCTCATTTCATCCTTATGAAAATAATATAAAGCACGTATACACACATTCATCACGAAAGATCTACTGTAAAACAAAAAAAAAAATTATGTTTGCCTCAGCATTGGAAACAATATTGTTTTAGGCTAACTAATTACAGTATACACAATTCATCGTTGTACTTGGTCCGGCTTTTAGATAAAGTCCTTCCATGCGCCATCTGGCGGATATTCAGTGAAGCACAAAACATTTATTGAATGTTGCAAGTCGCGGCATGCCGCGCGCTAAATTGCGGCATCTCACGGGAAAACACGTGCAGTCTTAATGGCGACATCTGTATGCATGAGATTTAAGATTCTTTATTGTCGCTATATAAGTATAGCAAAATTAAAGCAATCCGTGCAGTGCAACTCAAATTATAGCTTAAATTACAATATTTAGTGCAGGCTAAATAATACAAATTATATAATTAATATTCTCTTATACATACATACAGTACACATTGTATGTATATTTAATAATACTGTGGTAATAATAAAATAACATTATGAATAATAAATAAATATTTGTAAATAAATAGGCCCATACATTTTGCAGAATGAAAAATTATACAATGCAAATTAACAAAATAGACTTAATTCACTAGGTAGATTAAATTACAAAAGTGCAAATAAAAAAAAAATTATAAACTACACAAAATTTTATTACTGAATTAGACATCTAAATGAGTTTAGAATAAATATAATAAAACCATTTTTTTCATCAGTTGTTTAGTCATCAGTTCGAAACTGACTTATTATTTAAGATTTACTAACTCACTCACTCACTCATCATCTATACCACTTCATCCTGTCTTCAGGGTTACAGAAAGCCTGAAGCCTATCCCATGAGACTAAGGGCACAAGGTGGGGTACACCCTGGACAGGGTGCCAATCCATCGCAGGGCACACACACACACACACACACACACACACACTCATTCACACACTTTGGGCAATTTGGGAATGCCAGTTAGCCTAACGTGCAGGTCTTTGGAATGTGGGAGTAAACCGGAGTACCCAGAAGAAACCCCCCAAGCATGGGGCGAACATGCAAACTCCATGTTCACAAATGCCGTAATTGAGTCTAGCTAGAAATCAAACCCTGACCCTGGAGGTGCAAACACCACCTATTTAAGTTTTAATAATAAAAAAAAAAGCATTCTGTAAATTATTCTAGGATTAAGTAGTGGTAAAATAAATGTGTATTTAAAGCAGTGGGAAAAGGCTGATAAGAAAAGAACAGTTTTTATGTTCTACATGAATTAAACCATCTACACTAATCAGCCATAATAGTAGATCCTTGTGCCCCCTGGGGGTGGCTCATCTCTTAGGGTGTGGCTCTACAGGGCCTCAGGTGGAGTACTGTGGAGATTGAAGGCTGGATCGGTGGCCTGGTCCCCTTTTCGTGCTTGGCCCCAGTTATTCTGGTGCTTTTCTATTGTGGCTAGCATTGATGTTTTCAGCAATTGAATGGGCTGGTCTTTGGTCTCTGAGGTGAGTCTTGGGTGCCCATGATTCTATCACCAATTTACTGGTACTGTATATAACTGATGATCAGTGGCACTCACTTCACCTGTCAGTGGTAATAATGTTATGGCTATAAATAACGTATATAATTAACAACAAGGATATCTTAACAATGGTAAATTATTTAGTTTAACCATGGTATTGTTTCGTGACTGTTGATATTGGATAATTCCGTAGTTTTCCACACTACGCTACACAGTTTGCATAAATGTCCTCATGCTCATAACTGTTGTTCATGTCACTCCTTTGTTTACCACCAACATTAACATAGTCATTATCTGAGTCCTCTGAATCCTCCATCTGTTGTAAAGTTATTTCAGCATTTTCATAATCAGCTTCATCATCATCTGTCTCAGCATCTCCTTGAAGACTCCTTGTGGTTCTGGGATCTACAAATTAATTCCGTGACAATTTAAAAATAATTTTTTTATACAGAAATATATATTCAGTTTACAACAAAAATTATTGTAATAAACAAATAATACTAGGAAATAAATGTGTGAGCTGTGTTGTTATGGGAAAATAACAAATCAACATTGATTACATCCTAAACTTGTAGTTCACTTATTCTTTGTAATTTGCCACTGATCATCCTTCTACCCATTAATGAATAAAATTTATTTTCTTTTATAGACCTTGTTCTTAAAAAAAATCTGCAACACGAGTAGTTCCTGTTCTCAGCTATGTTATACTTCACCAGCCTCTCTTCTTTCTCTTCCTTGAAGGTATTAAGAAGAAAATATTGCAGCTTATCATGTAACTGATTTCCCCCCTGCAAACTACTCTGCTCTGAAGACTTCCCCTTGTCGAAAAGTTGTAGCTGTACCTCTGACTAAAGTGCTGATACGAGACACTTCTTCCAGAAAAACTAATGAAAAATGTCCATACATATATATATATATATATAGAGAGAGAGAGAGAGAGAGAGAGGGACGATTTAAGTTATCAATTTCTTATTTAAACATATAATTTACCTGTGCAATATTTATTTAATAATGTGCTTGGGCCATACCACTCAAGTGCAATTTCTGACCCATATAACTTGTGCAATAGCTCTTCCTTTTCCCCTCACATGTGCAATATTTGTCTATGGAACTATGTTTAATATATGCTTGTTTTTTTGTTTTGTTTTTGTCTAATTTATTACTATTTTTATTTCCTCCTGGAAAACAACTGTAGGCAACTGTAACCAAGAAATAAACAATTTACATCTGGGAACAATAAAGTTTTTATTATAAAAAAATATGCATTACTGTGAGAAAATTAATCAGCTTAAAAAATGCAATGGTTCAATTTTCAAAAGGATGTTTTTAAAAAACAAAACAAAAAAAAAAAACCTTATAGCTTTTTCAACTCACACTGTGTATCCTCTTTTGATTCCACTTGAAATTTCCCTCTTTTTCTTTTCTTCACAAACAAAATAATGACTAAAACTAAGATGAGAAGCAGTCCTGCTGTTCCTCCAGCACTAATGTAGGGAATCAGAGATGCTAAGAGAGACACATCATCACCATCATCATTAAGCTTTTCAAACCTAACTGCAGAAAACACAAAACAACAGAACAAAATTATTTGACTATACCTTTCACAGTGATGAACAGGGATTTACTGGCAGTGGAATTAAAGGAGCTTGAAGACACTTTAACTTCATAAGTACAGCTGTAGTTTCCCTGATCGACAAAATCTGCCTTAGGAAAAAGGAAGACAGCTGAGTGGTTATCAGCTGGCTGAGTCCTAATGTTGGATCCATTAAGCGCCAAATGGAAGGAACCTCCTGGATACTGAGGTTTAGTGGAGCAGTTGATGAAGAAGCTGTAACCCCGGGTCACTTCCTGTTTATCAGCATCACTGAATGAGATACTGGGCTGATGCAGGTTCACTATAAAACGACAAGTAGTGTTTGTCACAAAATCTTAAATATAAAAGCCAGTCAGTGCGAGTCTTACTGAATTTTTTTTTTTTTTTTTTTTTTTTTTTACAGAACTATACTAAACTAAACAGTGCTGCATATATTGTTTGGTTCTGGGACAAAATGTTCAGAAAATCTTCCTTACCCACAGTGGTGTTCAAGGAGCTGTTCATGGATGATGTAAAGGCTCTTGAGGATGTGTACTGACCTACAGTCAATAGAAAGGAGCAAGTGTGACAAAATTACCAGAAGAACTCTAGCATATTCTCTAGCATGCTCAGTAAAACCTCCAGTTGTGTTACTTATAAACCTTTATTTAATGTAGAAAAGCATCTTTTGCTTATATCATGTTATTGTATGTGCTCAAAACTGTAAACAGTCCTGGAAGCTGGGAGGAATCCAGGTGGAGGTATCAGTGTAGTAACCTAAAATTTTAGGTGTGTAAAATCTCAATTGGAGATAGGATTCAACTGAAAGATCTGTACCTAAATTTTTAATGAGATAGACAAGAATAGGCAAAAACAACATAATTAAAATATTCTGTACAAAATATGAGGTAATGTAAGAAAAAAGAATAAGTTTGGTGGTTGACGAGTAATGTCTCTTAAGCAAATGATGAACAGATCTGTGACTGAATAAGTTTTCTTTAAGGTAGACACGATAGGGAGCTTGCGCCATGGCATGTTTATTCTAGTGATGCTGAGATTAAGTCTAATTTAGGTGTCGAGGCTTCCCAGCCAGTAGTTTCACCAAATGTTTATTTCATGAAGCTTCATTGGATAAGCACATTGTACTTCCATCTGGTGGACAAATTTTATATAATAAATATCCCCTTATATTGCAAGCAGTGTAATTAATATGGACATGCAGTCATGTGTCAGTTGTGTGTGTGTGTGTGTGTGTTGTTTGAAAAGACACTGTTTAAAGAGAGAGTTTATGCACATAATCACCATCTCTGAATCATTGAAAATTAAGTAAAGAACTAGAACAGAAAAGAAAAGTAAAGATCAAATTGGGAAGTCCTTATTTTTCTTTCTTTAAACATGAATACAACTAACTACTACTAGCTACTTCTTGGAATCTTTGAACAGAATATACAAATTCAACAGTCTGTGTTAAGAATTTAGTACACAAATTAAATGATTAAAACACAATAAAAAAGAGTGATAAAGGATCACTAGATTGAGGTAATTAATATAAAACAAAAGTTTTTTTGTGTGCATTTTTCTTCTTCATATATTAGATGTTATTAGGCATTAGAAGTAAATGTAAAGCTCATTGTGAAATGCAAAAAAAAAATGGTTTAGGTTTTAATTTATGAATTTAAAAAATAAATCATATAAAATGTTTCATAACAGTGAGACTCCATTTGAGCCAGCCTTGACTTGAACCAATTAAAGTGCCAAGCAAATCAATCACGTGATTGCAGGCCCCTCCTGACCAATTTAAGGTACATATCTTCAGTGTCATATGTCAAATTGCTAGTTCATTTCGCATAATGACGTTAGACACTGAACACTGTGTGCTGTGGTCTGTTTTGAATTATATTCAAATCTAATTATTTAAATGGTTATCAGAGTTGTGTTATTGGTATCATCAGTTAAGTATAGACTGTTCTCTGAATATGTTCTGTGTGAACAGTAAACAGACTGTATAAAAGAAATTGTTGTTTGTACTAACTGGTGTAAAAAAAAATTTTCTTTGTCAGTAAGATGAAGTGACAATGAAACACATGCTGTTCTCTTCTTTCTTAACTTCGAGAAAATAAAAATGACTACCATCTGCCAAGTTACACATTTGTTTACAGAAATACAGTTTATGGACCTTGTGAACTAAAAAAAAAAAGGGGGTTGATAATGGACAACACTAGGAGGAAAGAGTGATGGGTGTAAACCAGTGTTTGTTGTATTGTTGACATTTTTTTTCTAAATGCGCTCCGCATAAAAATTTTGGAGAGTGAACACTGTGTGCAACTTCTTTATTTATATTTTTCCATTTCCAGCACAACTACATCATTGAGGCTGGGGAGTGAGGTCTTCAAACCCATGTGATGTGGCAAACAATTTCCTTGAAACCGGGTGGCTGAGTGAGCATGATGGTTTACAACCAGGTTATGAAAGCAGCGCACAACACTTAAACACAGTTGGTAAAAAAAAAAAAAAAAAATTAAAAAATCTCGGTACAGAAATTCTCTTCACTATGTCTAATGGCAAGCCAGGACCGTGCTCAACTCCCTGTAGCCCTGACCTCTGGACCCATTACAGTTTGCTTGGCATTCATTGACCAATGATGTCATTTCACACCTTCTTCACACAACACTAACCTACTTAGACACTAGGAAGGGGAATTGTGTTAAAATGCTGTTGAACACAGCTGATCGCACCACCCTCTATAGAGCTCATCTGTCCTGCTTATTTGTTGTAATAATGAGACGGCCTACCTGGAGGAGATTAGAAACCTAAAAACCTGGTGCTGGAGACAACAACTTCGTCCTGAATGTTATCAACGAGATATCATCAGTGAGACCCCAGTGGAGAGAGTGGACAGCTTGCATGGTCCTGTCACTGTGATGAAAGGCCTGGCAGCATCTACAGTGGTGTGAAAAACTATTTGCCCCCATCCTGATTTCTTATTCTTTTGCATGTTTGTCACACAAAATGTTTCTGATCATCAAACACATTTAACTATTAGTCAAAGATAACACAAGTAAACACAAAATGCAGTTTTTAAATGATGGTTTTTATTATTTAGGTAGAAAAAAAATCCAAACCTACATGGCCCTGTGTAAAAAAGTAATTGCCCCCTGAACCTAATAACTGGTTGGGCCACCCTTAGCAGCAATAACTGCAATCAAGCGTTTGCGATAACTTGCAACGAGTCTTTTACAGCGCTCTGGAGGAATTTTGGCCCACTCATCTTTGCAGAATTGTTGTAATTCAGCTTTATTTGAGGGTTTTCTAGCATGAACCGCCTTTTTAAGGTCATGCCACAACATCTCAATAGGATTCAGGTCAGGACTTTGACTAGGACACTCCAAAGTCTTCATTTTGTTTTTCTTCAGCCATCAGAGGTGGATTTGCTGGTGTGTTTTGGGTCATTGTCCTGCTGCAGCACCCAAGATCGCTTCAGCTTGAGTTGACGAACAGATGGCCGGATATTCTCCTTCAGGATTTTTTGGTAGACAGTAGAATTCATGGTTCCATCTATTACAGCAAGCCTTCCAGGTCCTGACGCAGCAAAACAACCCCAGACCATCACACTACCACCACCATATTTTACTGTTGGTATGATGTTCTTTTTCTGAAATGCTGTGTTACTTTTACGCCAGATGTAACGGGACACGCACCTTCCAAAAAGTTCAACTTTTGTCTCGTCGGTCCGCAAGGTATTTTTCCAAAAGTCTTGGCAATCATTGAGATGTTTTTTTAACAAAATTGAGACGAGCCTTAATGTTCTTTTTGCTTAAAAGTGGTTTGCGCTTTGGAAATCTGCTATGCAGGCCGTTTTTGCCCAGTCTCTTTCTTATGGTGGAGTCGTGAACACTGACTTTAATTGAGGCAAGTGAGGCCTGCAGTTCTTTAGATGTTGTCCTGGGGTCTTTTGTGGCCTCTCGGATGAGTTGTCTCTGCGCTTTTGGGGTAATTTTGGTCGGCCGGCCACTCCTGGGAAGGTTCACCACTGTTACATGTTTTTGACATTTGTGGATAATGGCTCTCACTGTGGTTCGCTGGAGTCCCAAAGCTTTAGAAATGGCTTTATAACCTTTACCAGACTGATAGATCTCAATTACTTTTGTTCTCATTTGTTCCTGAATTTTTTTGGATCTTGGCATGATGTCTAGCTTTTGAGGTGCTTTTGGTCCACTTCTCTGTGTCAGGTAGCTCCTATTTAAGTGATTTCTTGATTGAAACAGGTGTGGCAGTAATCAGGCCTGGGGGTGACTACAGAAATTGAACTCAGGTCTAATAAACCACAGTTAAGTTATTTTTTAACAAGGGGGGCAATCACTTTTTCACACAGGGCCATGTAGATTTGGAGTTTTTTTTCTCCCTTAATAACGTAAACCTTCATTTAAAAACTGCATTTTGTGTTCAATTATGTTATCTTTGACTAATAGTTAACGTTTTTGATGAGCAGAAACATTTACATGTGTCAAACATGCAAAAGAATAAGAAATCAGGAAGGGGGCAAATAGTTTTTCACAGCACTGTATATGACTTCAGATGCTTAGACTATCCTCCATGAGTTTAGACTACCCTCGGAGTTGTTTAGGAACTTTTACTTTTACACCAAAAAGATCATCCTGACAAGAAACATCACAACCTGGTTTGGGAACAGTATCATGCAGGACAGACAAGCTCTACAGCGGGTAGGTTGGTCAGATGAACGCATCATGCGCACTGAGCTCCATGACCTGCACTCGATCCACACCAAGTGGTGCTGAACCAAGTCCAGGTCAGGAAAGAGCTTCCACTCCCTGAAGGCCAACACAGAGAGACTAAGAGGAAAATAATCAATTGGATGTTTTTGTTTGTTTGTTTTGTTTTGTTTTTTGTTTTTACTGAATACACACAGAGCAGGGGTAGCTTAGTGGTTAAGGCATTGGACTACGGCTCGGAAGATCCCAGGTTCAAACCCCACAACCACCAAGTTGCCACTGTTGGGCCCTTGAGCAAGGCCCTTAACCCTCAACTGCTCAGATGTGTAATGAGATAAAAATGTAAGTCGCTCTGGATAAGAACGTCTGCCAAATATGTAAATGTAATGTACGCTCCCACTACATTTTTTCTAACACTTCAAAGTGATGATGTAGCACAGTTCTCAGCACACTACTCATCACGTTTCATATTTACACATTGCTTATACATTTCACACATCCTGATACATTGCACTTTTTTTGTTCTTGTTTACACGCTGCAAATTGTTCACAAAAAAAGGAAGGCTTACTGGCACTTAATCATTCTAATTCCTCCTGTGCAATTTATTTCTCACAGATAAATCTTTCATAGGTCATAGGCCTTAGTATAAACATTTCACAGCTTATCATACTCTGTATGGCTGTGTATAAATAATATACACAAATAAATACATTTAAACCTGTCAGTTATTGCGCAAACCCAATCTATAGTATGAACGTATACAGTATTTGAATGGCCTACAGTATTTGTTTAATCAAGTGTTTAAAGTGTGACATTGGTGTGTAGATTCTAGTCATTTATTTGAAGGTCATGTAGATATTAAATGGGTACCTTCTTTCATCTCAAAAATATTGCCAAAATAATAAATAATGTCACTACATGACAAAAAAAGACTAGTCCATGCTTTTGTCACCTCT
This sequence comes from Clarias gariepinus, assembly GCF_024256425.1. Classification (NCBI taxonomy): domain Eukaryota; kingdom Metazoa; phylum Chordata; class Actinopteri; order Siluriformes; family Clariidae; genus Clarias; species Clarias gariepinus. Next base: position 3,021,215 of record NC_071115.1, read on the forward strand.
ACTGTAGGTTGGATTATTGTAATGCCATAAAGTATCTGGATGTTTAACTAAATGTATAAACAAGCACCAGTTAGTGCAGCAGCCAGAGTCCTAACTAGAAGATGTGAGCATATTACTCCTATTATCTTATCCATACATCATTGGCTCCCAGTTAATTGTTTGCACTGATTTTAAAATACTACTATTGATCTATAAAGCTCCAAATTGTCTGGTTCCATGGTGAACTTACACTGCCTAGCCAAAAAAAAGGTTGCATAACCTAATTTGTTTAATTTAAAACTTTAGCTTTGATTACAGCACACAATGTGGTGGCCAGTTCAGTTGGGTATATGATTTCCTATTCTCCAAGAATCACTTTTTCACAATATGGCCGGGCCACCAGGGAAGAGAAACATTTTTAATGTGATTCATTACATTCAGGTTCTCAGTTGACTTAATTGTATTGCCACACAACGTTGCTGAGTCTAGACCTAAGCAACTGAATCAACGCCAGATACTAACGCACCAACATCCCTGCTTACCCTGATGCTCATCACTGTGGAATAGGGCCAATCTGGACTTATCAGACCGCATGGCCTTTGTTCCAATTCCAAGTGCTCCCTAGAGAGATTCAAGACTTTGTTCTGATTAGTCTCACCACACTTACAGTAACTTTTTCATTTCTCATCACATTGTGTGCGTGTGAAAATGCTCTTACTTTTACTTTTAAACATACAGTAGCTCTGTTTTTTTATTGTTACATTATCACCATGCAATTTTACCAATTGTTTAAGAGATCTTCATTTATGTAATTTGCATTGACAATAGTGTTCCTTAAAACGATTGCATAAAAAATCAAGCAAATGTTGTACAGTACAATCTCCCATAAGTGCATGCTTGGACATACATACAGTAAATAAATTACATTTGTATACAGTATTTTAATATTATATTAAACTTTAATAAAGCAAATGTGGCAAAAATATATATTTTTAAATCTGTACATGATAACCAGTCATGGTCCAGTGATATTGGTCCTAATTAAAAGATTAAATGATTGTAAAAAAAAAAAAAAAAGTACAAAATAATGGTGCAATTGTGATGTGGATAAACTGAAAGACAAACCACAGCCACCACAGTTCAGCTAGACTTTTAACAGAAACTCAGCTTCTGTGAACTCTCAGAACTACTTCCTCTTTTCAAACTTATTAAGTGTTCAAAATAAAACCACACTGTTTATTATGTTTGACTATAATTGGACTAAAAGTCTCCCTTGTAAAAATTACCTAAAAAATAGAACAATACTGTATAAGTGGACTAACTTATGTGTTGTCTAACTTAAGTCTAACCTAAGAGTTGATTATGAGTTTAACTAAAGTGTTTTTTATGTTGTTTTCAAACATAAATAAAAAATTAAATTTTATATATATATATATATATATATATATATAATTTTTTTTTTTTTTTTACATCACTTAAGTTAGATGTATTCTCCACACCAGGTAGGCAGTGAGTCATTACCCCACATGAAGGATCTTTGGGTCTTATGAGGTTTATGAAAACCTCATGATGGGACATTTGAGCGTGAAGTTATCCAGAGTATCGGAGCAGCAGAGTATTACCGCACCCTTGTGACAAAAAGAGAGCCAAAAAGCTATCTTTGGACTTAAATTAGACACAGACTTAGCAACAGGTTTGTAATTACTACTTGTAAAAAAAACTTTGAACAATTACTGCAAGTACAATACTTTTCAATTAAAATAAAATTTTATTTGTATATCGCTTTAAACAATTGACATTGTTGTAAAGCAGCTTTACACAAGCAATACTTCACAGTTAATCACCTAATATTAACTAACTGACTAATTCTAATGCACCTTTTAATGGATGTAGTTTAGGGCACCTAAAGATTTACATCATCACATTTCAAATGAAAAAGTTTACTTACCAGCCAGCAAAGAAGCTTGCAGAACACTGACTACAGAGAGAAAATAATGAGGAGGCATTTCATTAAATCAATGATGTAAAAACTCAAAGCTGTCTTCTCTGTAATAATTTTAAATTTAACAGAAAATAAATTTCGCCCATGTCATGAATTAGATGGAATAGGCTGATGTTACTGCCATGGGCTTAGAAAAAAGTCTTAACTTACAAAACATAGAATAATACAGAAACTAAACAAACAAAGAACTTAAACTATAATTTAGAACCTAGAGTGGGACAAAGGCTGTAAAGCAGGACAAACACACGTGGAGTTAAATCTAAAGCAAAACAAGAATACCAAGGGACAAGACGAGACTAGAAACAAGACATACCAGTGGTCTGTTTTTCATACGTCGCTTGACACATTTGAGATGATTTGACACATCTAAGATGAAATCATCATGCTAATTACGATCTGGGTAAGTTGGTTCTTCGAGCACGTCTATTGTTAATTATTAGTATGGCTGGATTGAGTTGTTTAGGATTATTGCGCGTTCATGTGTTGGTGTAAAAGGCGATATGCATCGACAGTTAAAACACCCCTTTAATTGGTTGACGAAATGGCAAAAGAGCGAGCTCAATTTTTTTTTCTAACATGTGTTATGCGCTGAAATGCCCCCTGCCATGGATTGCCCCCCCCTACATAATCGCTATCAAATAATATATTAGAACATAAATTCATAGGTTAATGGTTTAGAAATTACAAATTACATAATTTAAAGACGATAAAATAAAAATAAGTAATATAAAAATATATATGTTGTACCTGAAAAAATGTTAATATAAATATTTTTTTAAATACAACATGTATACTTTTATATTGTTTATTTTATAATAAAATTAGTTTAGTCCAATTTTTCATTATAAAACATATTTTATTATACAGTATATAAATATTTATTTGCATATTCATGACAAACAATAAATAAATGTGTTACAAAACACAAATAAATGTGTTACAAAATAAACATTATACAAAAATTTGTATTAATGGTCTTGATGGCTGTCTCGTGCCTAGGCTTCATCATAATAGTAATAGTAACACAATATTTATGTTCTAATATATTATTTGATAGCGATATATATGCAAGATACTTTTCCCTCGTGAGTCAGACCATGTTAGTCGTGCTCTTTAACCAATCAGATGTGACCTTGCCATTTCAACCAATCATAACCCGCCAGGAGCGCAGCCTAAATCCTGTTTACATTAAATAAACCTGCTTCCGAGCAGGTTTAAGCTTACAGACCTGTTGCTATGACAGCAAATGCAAGATGCGCATCGAAGAACGAAACAATCCAAGATCAGGACTAATCCACAACAATCAAATCCAGCTAACTGAGTTAGCGACGTACGAAGAACGGGAACCAGCGACAAGACTAACTGGTCGGGTTAGGATCTAATTTGGTTATTGTCGAAATGCAAGATGGCCTAACCAGGTTAGTAACTAATCTGGGCCCGGTTTCTCGAAACCTTCTTATTGCTAAGTAGTTCCTAAGTTGTACCTTAACCTCTCTCTTAACGTTATGGCGCATTTCCCGAAATGTTTGTACGCTAAGTATCTCTTAGGTAAGTCACACGTTTGTAAGGTTGGTCTGGACCAACCTTAACTCATTCTTAGCGTAGTTTCAGCTCAAGATGCTAGTCACCGCCACTGAGCAGCAGTTTTTATAAATCAGCCGTGTATGCAAGCACAGTATGGCACGTTATCAAAGTCGTATTAATTATGGTATAGGCCTGTTTAAGAATTTTATTTTATTTGATATCAGAACTAATAGAGTGACTTTTAATTAGCCTATTTCATCATGTGACTAATGCATTAAAATTGGCAATCACTTTTAATATTGAACAGGTGGCAAACAATTTGGCAGCGATACAGCGTGTTGTTGTGCTAAACTGAAGACGGCGCCATCCGCGGAGGCGTGTGGTTCATGTAAATTTTTCCTTTAGGCAAAACTTCAGCCCTTTTTATATTTTGCCTAAGGTGGCTATTTAAAAAAAAACGGTTTTGCCGTCCAAAGCAACAGATTATGGAGCTTCTTGACCTCTCAGACCTGCGCTTGCCAGTCCAATGCGTCGTACTTAAGCTCTACATCCCGATAGCCAGCTGCTTGCTGCTTTTCGTTTAAAATATGTTTCATTGATCAATAGCCATTATTCATGACTGAATGGACTTTTCTTTTGACACATTTTATTTTATGATGAAATTTGATTTAGTTAAATGAGAAAATAAACTTGGGAGTTTTAAACCCCGCATCCACTTATACTGTATTTCTGCATGGTTGTAATGCTTAGTACCCCTATCCCACCTATGCGGTTTGACTCGTTGTGAGATGCGGTGTTATACCCCTATCTCACCTACGCAGTTTCGCGCGGTGGCCGTAAGTAGGGTTCATCATGATTCACCGTGAGTTTTTGCGCTGTGATTATGTTTCCATCTTTCAACGAAAAAAATAAAAATTTTAATTAAACATGACAAAAACTCGCTTTGAATCATGATGAACCGTACCTACGCCCCCTGCGCGAAACTGCGTAGGTGAGATGGGGTATTAAACCTCTACTCTGGCATCTCACTGTATTTATTCCTTAAGTGCGAATATACAACCTCAACCACTGGCATGCTTCACATTCAACTACTATTGTAAACCTGGTTCGTTTCACTGCCACAACAGGTAACATGAAAATAGTTTGGTGATGTAATTTATGTATTTGTCTATTATGGCATGCTATTGATAAGTTAACCCATGTCGAAATAAACGTTATTGGAAGAATTTAGTGCAATGTTTAATTTGCATAGAAAGTGCCGTCTTTCTTAACGCTGTCATGCAAAAGGAGTCAAAAATCGATTCCTGAGCAATCGATGTCTGCTAATTCAGAGCCTTCACTGTGGACAGCGCCTTGTAACATCGGACGTAAGAGGCAGCGACTTAGAAAAGTTATCACTTTACGTAAGATATATCTTAAGAGTCTTCTTAGCGCGCGAAGAGTGTGCGTTATCTAGAAACCGGCCCCTGGTTAGTAACCGAACCTACATGTGGACACACAAGAAGCGGCTAATCCATACTAGCGGCTAAACATACAGGGACCCAAACATACAGGAACCCAAAGATAAACAGAACTAAACAAGAGGCAAACAGACACTGGAGACAAACAGAACAGTACTTACACAAACCTTGAGACAAACAACACAAGCTTTATCAGAACAGCTCCACAACACATAAGCAAAATGAACAGAAACATAACAAAACCTTGAGCCCTCCCACACAGAGTTTACATAACATCATTCAAACCAAACCAAACCAAAAGCCCACATGACATAACTATTATTATTATATAGTTATGTCATGCTATTAATGCTCGACCCAGTTTCCCAGAACAAAGAACTATTTATAAAGAAACTAATGAGCTACCTCAGTTCAGATGAGCTCCCTCATCACCTGACCAACTCTGGGAACCCAGTGCCCTTTAAGTGGTGAACCCTCACAGCCTATATTTTAATGTATTATATTGTACATGCAATACAGTCAGAAACAACAGTGTTATTGTAATCATAGCCAATTCGTCCCATTCATTTACTACGCAAACTGTGCACCAAGGGAAAAATAAAAAAGTCCCTCCATCACACATTGAGGTGACTGTCACTGGACATGTTGTGTCATGTTCATATTTTTAGGGGATAAAGAGGATTTAACTTACAGGACCCGAAAAAAGAAAGTGAAACTGTATTGTCTTTTTTACTGTTATTATTTATAATTATTATTTGTTATTATTATAAGTTTTAAATGAATCTTTAAAAGGTTAACATAAGATTCATGTGTGTGTTACATGAATATGCATTCTTGTTCAACCACGTCTAGAATCAGTGGAGACAATCTGGATGTGATGGCATCCTCATAGCTGAATATAATTTTATACCAAGACACTTATTAGTCTACCCAGTCTGTGTCTCATTGAAGGTGTTCTCATGTAGTGTGGTGGAAGCTTCAAAAAATGGCAACTAAGGCCTTCTTCATTTAAAACATTCCAAGCTTGCAAGAATGTGCAGACATATAGAACTTTAAAATAAATAATTACTGTTAATGCCTCAAAAATTACTTTTATCAGACTATATCCTGTACATATTTTAACTGCACATGGCTGGTGTGCTTAGTGCTAGTGTTAAAAATGATCATGTTATAATGGGAACACAAACTTTAGAAGCTGAAGATACAGTGGCAAAAAAGTGTATGTGAACTTTTTGGAATTTTTGGAATAATGCAGAAAAATTTGGTTTTCTGCATTTCAGTGGACCTATGCTCAAGAATTGTTGATTGACATAAAGCTGGAAACGGTTCCAAAAGAAGCAAGCAAATTTAGACATTTAATAAGTAGGGGTGTCCATGGCAGGACACCACAAAAGGAAGCATCTGCTTACTAAGAAGAACATTGCTGCATGCCTAATGTTTGCACATTGACACTCCACAGTGGTATTGACAAAATGTTTCGTGCACTGATGAAACTAAGATTGGACTATTTGGAAAGAACACACAGCACTACATCTAATGTAAAAAAAAGGCACTGCGATCATCATGCAGGTATTAATTCCAAGGGTTCACTTGTTCATAAAGACATAAAATATTTTTTGTTATTATTTTAGGCACCTTATATTCATCTGTGGTCCAAGAATGACATCATATACATCGTTCACTTATATCTATCATCTATATAATCAATACATACTGTTAGTATATTATTTGTGTATGCATATTCTTTGTCTATATAGTGTTAGTTCAATTATTATTATTATTATTATTATTATTTATACCCCATTTTGCTTTGTACTGTTCTAGTTATTCACTGATGGAGCAAACTGTTTTATAGGATGGATGATTTTAATGCCATGTGTTACTGTGTTTCAGTAGAAAGAGGTACAGTAGAAGGAGCCCTTAAGACTAATTTTGCTTACGGCCCTATAAATGTATAGTAACTACCTGTTCTGATTTCCACAAATATTTAAACACCATAATTAAAACACTTGGGTATGATTGAATATGCTGGGTCGAATGCTTTGTGATTCTCCTGCACAATGCTGTTTAAACTACAGTATGTTTTGCAGCCTGCATACTGTGGCAGTGGTGCTTGGTGGAGCATCACCTGCTGCTGAAAAAAAATTAATGCTTAATGCCTTACATAATTTTTTTTACTTGTGGATCATTATGAAGGTTATTTATTGGTATTTTTCTGTGTGGGAAGGGCAGAGACATGAGCTGAGAAGCAAAAAAGGTGACGCATGATGAGATGTGCAATGTTTTGCACATCTTGTCTCTTAAAACAACTTAAAATAGGATTTAACTGTCACAGGCCCAAGTTGTTGTGTTACTAATATTAAATAATAGATCAGTGTATTATGTATACAGAGGGGCTTGACAAATTAACACACTTCAACATGAAAAAGATTTGCACATAAAAATAATAATCATATCATAGCACTAATGTTGGTGCGTCTACTGACATCTTTAGAAGAAAACGTAGTAGTGCACATCGCTGCCATAATTAAATTTAAGCTTTGAACTTGAACTGTGGTATTAAGACAGTAATCTTTAACATCTGTTTAAAAACCGTCTTTGGTTTTTAAAATGAAATAATTTTAACACAAGGGACAACATGGCTTATCTTCTACAGTATATTATGCTCAGACTTTGCTATTGGTCATATTACTTGACCTCAAGGCCTGCAGAACAAACACAGCACTTTGTACTTTTCTTTCAGCCTACACAAGATTGCAAAAAAAGATAATAATAAAAGAAATGCAAGAAATAAAATAATAATAATAATAATAGTAATAATTCATTAGTATTATTATTAATTTTTATAAACTTCTTGACTTTTTTCCCCCCACTATCCACTTAGTAGTCTTTCTGTGCTTTGTTTAGCTATAGTGGAAAAACATAAATAGTTTTTTTTTTAAATAAATTTTCGCTAAAATCAATTTTATATATACAGTTGTGTTCAAAATAATAGCAGTGTGTTAAAAAAAAAGTGAGTAAAGCTCCATATCCATATAATAACTTTTAATTTAAATAGCACAAATGCACGTGACAACCTGCACGTTCTATTCTGAATCATAACATGAAGAAAATGTGCTAAATAGATTATTAGGTTGGAGAAAGTAAAGAAAAACAAATATTAGTCTGTTCAAAAAATAGCAGTGTCATCATTCATCCTTACAAAGTGATGAATTTACCGTTTAAACAAAAATGCTTGAAGTGAAATCTGTTTTTTGAACTAATATTTAGTTAAAGAATAAATATTTAATATTTTTTTTGTATAACCAGGTTTCTGAGAACTGCTTCACATCTGTGACAATTGTACTACACACTGCAATTCCTCTGCATTTCTTGGTTTTGCCTCAGAAACAGCATTTTTATTGTCACACAACTTAGGTTGTTTGATTTAGGGTCTGGGGATTGGGCTGGCCACTCCATAACGTCAATGTATTCAAATTGATCCATGATTCCTGAAATGTTATAAATAGACCCAACAGCATGGTACGAGAAGCATCCCCATATCATGATGCTTGTGCCTCCATGCTTCACTGTCTTCACAGTGTACTGTGACTTAAATTCAGTGTTTGGGGGCCTGACAAACTGTCTGCGGCCTCTAGACCAAAAAGAACAATCTTGCTTTCATCAGTCCACAAAATATTGCGCCATTTCTCTTTAGGCCAGTCAATGTGTTCTTTGGCAAACTGTAACCTCTTCAGCACACGTCTTTTTATTAACAATGGGACTTCTTGCTGATAGCTTGGCTTCACATAGTCGTTTTCTAACAGTAACAGTACTCACAGGTAACTTTAGATGTTCTTTGACCATGCTGGAACTGATCATTGACTGAGTCTTTGACAATTTTGTTATTCTTCGATCCATTCGAATGGTAGTTTTCCATTTTCTTCCACATCTTTCTGGTTTTGATCTCCATTTTAAAGCATTTGATATCATTTTAGCAGAGCAGCCTATCATTTTCTGCACAGGACAACCTTTTCTGCATTTATTCTTAAATAAGAGGAACTTGTTTGACACGTGTTTTTCACAGAATAATTTACCTCTCCAATTGACCTCCACACTGCTATTATTTTTAACACGTCCCATTTCAATTAATGATTAAATTACACAGAATCAGGTGCATCCAATTAAGACAGTTGGGTCTGTTGGTTTTCTATTACTCCACTACACCTACAAGTAAATTATTTACCATGAAGAAATACAATTTCTCCCCAAGACAATTAATAATCCTGTTACTTATGTTGGACTGCTATTATTTTGAACATAACTGTATACTGTATGATGTCAGGTACAGAATAAGAATTTTTTTTAGCTATATGACATTCCATATTCATAATAAGAAAGATATCAACTTAACATTTCTAAGAATATTGTATTAAAATGTATATAATATGTTTATATAAAAGTTTATATAATTTAATTAAATATGCACTGCAAGTGTCTTTCTCTGGAGAGTAAAATAAAGTAAGCATTTAAAATTTAACATTGTACATTAGGTAATTATTACTTTTTACTCTTAATAAGTGCATATTTCATTAAACAAACCACATTTTCATAAATAAATCTATTTTAAATTATGCATCAGAAATCTACTAGCAAAAGCAGGTTATTATCATTATTATTATTAAGATTATTCTTACTATTAGATATTAAATGTATATTGATGTTTCTTCAGCTTTGTTCTTAATATTAAAAATAAGCAAAATATATCAATAAAAATGTTGAATTTACCAAAAATTAAACTGAATTTCAGCATCCCGATTCTTGAGACAGCCTTTACAGTTGGTCTTAAAGTGTCCACTTCCTTGTCACGTGGCTGCTGGTATATTTCTATTTATCTAAAGAGGTGGAGTTTTTTTTCACCATTTCCTGTCTTTGTGACTGCATACAATGTACAGTAAATATCATGTCTACTTTATCTAGTTTACATTCATGAAAATAAGGTCAAATTAGCTAAAGTTAGCTTAATCAGCACTTGTGGATATATAATTATAATTTTTAAAAAATGGAACTAATGTACGATGAATCATTTTTACAAGGAAGCTTCATGCCATAATTTTCATGTCCATGCCAAGGAATGACTGGTATTAAGCTAAATTATATGAACATAATTATAAGACCCTTTATATCTCTGCAGACGATTTTTATAAAATTACTTTACAAAGTATATGTTGTGTTGTAAATACATAAAGTTTAAGGAACCATGATAGTTATATAAACTTGTTACAGCACACAGACTGCACTGTATAAGGCATCAGAAATGTCACTTCCTCAAGTTGCCTCTGGTGATGCACTATAGTATCACCATCTTTCAGAAAAGTGTCAGAAAAACAACCACAACATAAAGACTTTAAAGTGTCAGACAGTGATGAGTTGTTTAAGCCAGTTTCTTTGGGACTGTACAGGAGGCAAGAACCCTGTAATATGAAAAGAAGTATTTTGATGATTAAGGTAAAACAATTGAAATTAAATTTTTAAATTGACCATGTTATTTAATTATTTAATCATTAATTAAAAGTTAAGATATAGTCATGAAGGTCAAACCATATGATTTTGACAACTTTTAATCTTATCAAATTATTTAGTGAGCCCTGCATGTGGGTGGAATAAAATGCTGATTTTGAGTCAATGGGTGTGTATTATTTCGTAGGCCACATCATTGGAAGGATGTGGTCTATGTGGTCTTTGTAGACGTGTGGCCTGATCGAACTTAAATGAAACTGTAGTCTGGTCTATAGACAACTTACTGTGTTACCAGCTGTTATTGCCCTTAATCTTGCTTTAATGTCATATAAAGTATAAATTATCTATTAAATCACATTGTGGTACCAAAACAAAAGGTTGTGGCATACAGGTCAGATGCAGGCTGCTATTGGTTAACATACTTACAACACTTAATTAAAATTTTATGAAAACCTCTCTCTTAGATAGCGAATTTTTCATAAATCCCATTATTTAATTTATATTATATATCATTTTACTGTGTTTAGTTTATATTTTTACATTACATATTTTATTTATTTATTTTATGTTGGAGGGCCCTGTGTCAGCCATAGTCTCTTCCAGTCACTTCCGTGTCTCACAAATAGCCAAGAAGTATATGTGTTTCATTTTTTGTTGTCAGGGGAAAGTAGGCCTCATTTGAAGGAACCTTCATAATGGGACAGCCATACAGTAGTTGCGACGCTATGGCATCATAGTAACTATAAATGTGAAAACGTCCATAGGTTATGGGAAGTGGTGGCTACATTTGTAAACTGCAATGTGTTCTGGTAACAGAAGTTTTTTTGTTATTCTGAGGCTGACCTGGCAGCGTCTGATGTTTAGTTTCTTACACTTTTGGGTGTTTCTTTAGTCTTTGGTGGTCAACCAAATGCAGTCCTTTTGTTGAAATTTTGGTGTTTGTGCTTGGTGACAGTTTGCATTATCATTGTTTACTTAAACCACTTTTTCTAGTTGTGATAACTCTCCCGAAAGTCATGAGAACAGAACATTATTGGCCAACAAGCCCTAAGCCTTATAGGACATCTTCCTTCTAAGCACAAAATCAATGGAAGGATTTCAAAATGTCCACTGACCACAATTACATGGCCACCAAGCTCAGGGAGAACATGCAAACTCCATGCACACAGACCCCAGGTGGGAATTGAACCCAGACCCTGAAAGTGCAAGGTGACAGTGCTAACCACTAAGCCACCATTTTATGAAACTGTAATCCAGTTTTTTTGTTTTTTTTTGTTACTCCTTGTTGCAATTTTATGCCTCCATTGCCTTCCATACACTTGTCCACAAATACCCCAATCAAAACAGTTATTTGTTTTTAGACAGCCAAAGCACTGGCCCTCTAACAGAAAACCCAGTTCCATGGTGGCACCAACTCTTTGCAGGGCAAGAACAAAGAACCACTTACATCATGACCAACTAAAAATGTGCCCACATTAAGAAATAGACTTAGTATGTAATGGGCAGCTCAAATATCTTCTAGTAATGATAAAGCCGGAACTGCTTACAAAGCCAGGTTTGCCATTATGGTTTTTGTGATTCCTGCTAGCATTTTCTTTGCCACAACCATTTTTATTGCCGCTAGCATTGCCACAAGCAAATTGCTGGAGTAATTCTGTGTCTCATTTCTGAATTTTTTCCTGTGTTTTGTGTTTTATGTTAAGTCATCCTAAGTAGTTTACCTAAAAAGCCTGTAACTCTTGTATTTGGGGCTCTGCCTCAATAACCAAGTAACGGATTAACCTTGACCAATTACAGTAAGAAACAGGATGATAGGGCCCTACAGAAAAAAAAACACATAACACAAGAAATTTAGCAATGACTTTTAGTTACAGATGGCTGTTTTTATTCATTTATTTTTGACAAATAAAACATTTTAGAGCTGCATTATTCAGCAGTCTAAGGAAATGTATGGTTTGATTTTTGACTTACTTCCCTCTTTCTATCAGCCACACAATCACACCCAGGCTGCTCGCATGCTGGAGGAAGTGTTATACAGTAACACTCAGTCACAGAGCACAGTCGCCTCCTTGATAGGGTAGGCTTAGGGATGAACAACATCTTTGTTATGCAGACGACACTCAACTCTATATCAGTTTTCGAGACTACCATCCCTTTCCCACTACCTCCATCTCAGCTTGTGATGATGATATAAATGCTTGGATGACCAGTAACCTTCTCAAGCTCAATACTGATAAAAGATTTTTTTACTTGTTGGTTCACCTAAAACTGTTGCTTCTTTCTGTACTGATACTGTTAACATTCCCGGGACCTTGGTTAGACCTTCCACCACCGTTTAAAAATCTGCGTATAATTTTTGACTCCTATCTTTCCTTTCTACCTCACATTTCATCACTGACTAAATCTACCTTCTATCACCTCCCTAATATAGCTCATCTACGGCCCTTCTTAGACATCAAGGATGCTGAGACACTGGTTCACGCTTTCATTACTTCTCGACTTGACTACTGTAATTCTCTTTTTTATGGTCTACCAAGTACAACATTAAATAAGCTCTAATACATTCAGAACTCTGCTGCTAGGGTCCTCACTTATTCAATGAAATCATCACACATCACTCCCATCCTACACAAACTTCATTGGCTACCTGTTTGCTTCCGCATTTAATACCGCATTCAAAACAAAGCACAAAGTTTTCCTAATCTTTCAATATGTGTTTAGATAAATTCTACCGGTTTTCATGTTTATCTGTATTCTGTTTTGTTGTCTTTCAGATGTCTCTTTCTTTGTGTAAACATTTTTGTTATTGTAAAGAGGCCTTGAGTCTCTCGAAAGGCGCTATATAAAATAAACATTATTATTATTATTATTATTATTATTATTATTATTATTACTATTATCTTCATCTGTTGAAGAAAAGAGAAACAAAAACAGTGTTAAGAGGAAATGTAAATTACAGGACAAATGTACAATAAGCAACTCAGATTTTATACACAATGTGTACAAAGAAAGAACATGCATACGAATATTAGTATTATAGTTTGCATTTTTAAGCACAAAAATTAAATACATTTAATGTAATACAAATGTACAATGCCCCCCTAAAACAAAAAGGGACATGCACTAGTATCTCATTGGAATCTTTTAGGTTTCATTATGTGCACATTTATCATGGCATTGTGTCAAAAACCTCCTGCAAACACTATTACATTTTGGTCCAGAGTTGCTTAAGATCTTGTATTGATGATGTGTTATTATGCAGATGGTAGCCAAATATATATAAAATGTGCTCCCTGTCATTCCACAGCAATTCTAACTTACTTAACATCTGCCTTGAGTATATTCAGACCTTGATGGAACAAAATTTCCTGCAGCAGAGCAGATAAAAAATTGAAGTTCTCAAATAGATCACTCTCTTATAACCAACATGGCATTCTCTGATGTTAGAATTTCCTTATTCTAGCCAGTGATTAATCTGGGTCTTCGGTTTGACTCTCATCTTGCATTTGATAACCACATCAAACACCTCTGCAAAATCTTATACAGTCTAGTATGTCACCTCAAGAACATAGCAAATTTCCTCTAGGCTACACTAATGTAATGCATTCTTTATCAGGATCTCCAGAGCCTTTAGAAATATGTTTAAAACAGTACTGCTAAAATTCTAGTGAGAGCAAGAACATTTAATCACATCACACCTGTTGTGCTATCTCTTCACTACCTCCCTGCTTTCCTCCCAGCTCTTGTTTCTTGACCCTGCTCAATGCCTCCATGGTCCTGCCCTTCTATCTAAAATATGATTTTTAAGCAATTTGAGATGGATGGATGGTTGGATGGATGGTTGGATGGATGGATGGATGGATGGATGGATGGATGGTTGGATGGATGGATGGATGGATGGATGGATGGATGGATGGATGGATGGATGGATGGTTGGTTGGTTGGTTTATTGATCCCGAAAGAAATTCCAGATATCCAGCAGCCATAAAGACAGTAAAACAAAAACAGGTTGTACAGTACTGTATGTAAACTGGGTAATGTAAGAACTGACCAGAAGTTACTAGTGCAATGAAAATCTACAGTAAGAACAACCTTTACAAGATTTATAAGGAGTATATGAATAAAGTCTATAAATCAAAAATTTAAAACAAGTGAAATGAGGTTAATTGCAGTTCAGTCCTGATGTCAATTGTATGTGTGGGAAAGTGACAACAGTGAAACAGTATTAGTCAAGTAATTGTATTAATGTCAAGTTATTGTGCAAAGAGCAGCAAGTAAGTGACAATGAAATTTAGTCTGTGTGTAAATGGCAAAGTATGCAATCTTTAGAGTAACTGAGCAGACCCTGAAGCTAAGAGATGAGAGTTAGGCGTGTAACACTGTGATGTAAATAGCACCGTGATGTAAGTCCACAAGTCCCGTGCCCTTGAAGTAAGGTGTTGTAATAAAACTTATTATTAGTAGTAGAAATAGTAGTAGTTTAGTATTATCCCCTAAACTTTAAATTGGCTTAAGGTCAGAAATTTATGGTTGGCAATTCATGAGTTAGGACTACTTAAGCCTAAAAATCTTGCCATATACACATGCCACCAAGAAAGAAAACCTGGTCATTGAGTACATTCTAGTAGTCAGCTTAAATTTCCTGGCACATAATGATTCTGAGCTGAGGCTTATTAAAATTTTTATTGATATTGAGATTATTATAAAAATTATTATAAAATAGTATGAGTTTATAAATCACTAGTTTAATATTCTTTCCATCAGTGTTGGGTGTAACGCGTTACAAAGTAACATGTTAGTGTAACATCGGTACCACCTCAGTTCAGGGGAAAGAGATCTGGGTCTCCGGATTACTAGCCGTAGCTTTGTCACCCCCTAGCGTGTCTACGTGTGTACTTGTTCCCCTGTATCTGTATTAGCACAAGACCAAGTTCACCTGTGTCTACCCCTGTGTGTCTCTATATATACCAGCCGAGCCCGTAGCCCTTTGTCTGTTCACTGTTGTGCACCTGTGTCTTTGTGTTTTAGAGGGCATGTGCTTATGACTCTGTCCCCTTCCCCCAGGAGTAAAGGTGTCTGCAGGACGAGGACCGAAGCAGCCGGAATAGATAAAGACTGTTGAGAGTTACGGCCCGCCTGCAGACCCAGCGTGGGAAGCTGTCACAGATCCGGCTGTATCTTTAGTTTGTTTATTGTTTTGTTTGTTTATATAAAAGAAATACTAATATATATATATATATATATATATATATTTCAGTTCTGACCCTGCATCTGCATCTGTCCTATCTACGACATGACAGTTAGATTACTCGATACATCAAAAAAGTAATCCAAGTATTCTAACACGTTAGGTCGCCATTTAAATTCTCAGTTATTTAGTGAATTAAAAAAAAAATTTAATCAAATTCAAATTCAAATTTTATTTGTCACATACACAGTCATACACAGTACGATATGCAGTGAAATGCTTTAATCCATTATTCAGACAATTTATGTAATCTGTGAGCCAGACAGCAGTCATTCCCAATCTGTTTGTGTGTGTGTGTAAAAGTCGTCCTACAAACCCCGCCCCTGTAAACCGTCCCCCCTCTGTTATTCCTGCTGTTATACCCCTATTTCACCTATGCGGTTTGACTATGCGAGGACCTAATTACAGCGCCAAAACTCACAGTGAATCATGATGAACGTATTTATGGCCACCACGCAAAACCGCGTAGGTGAGATAGTGGTATTAGTAGTTAACAGATTATGGGCCAAACTTCGCTAAGTGATGATGGTAAAATAATTATAAAGGTCTTGACTAAAACATGCATGAGGAATCACAAAGTGGTGTGATTCTTAGTAGTAACTCTTTTTCTCCTTAGCCTAGGTAAGACAGCTCTGATGTCATTTTTAGTTTAAGAGTGGCTTGATACTAGCACTGCACTAGTTGTAGCCCATTTCCTCAAGATGCCTGTGTATGGTGGCTCTTGATGCAGTGACTCCTGCTTTATTAGCTCTCTCAAGTTTAATCAGCTTTGCCTGACAGTGTTCTGAAAGCTGCAGTCATCCCTGTTGCTTGTACACCTATTAAACTTTCTTTCCAGTCAACGTTCCATAAAGCCGCCTCAATATACTGTAGTACATTCTGTGACTTATGCTCCTTATGGATGGTATCAATGGTCTTTGTTTTAAAAACGATGTCAGTAGTCTTTCTCATCTGTATATTGAACTATACTGAGAGATACATTGTGTTTATACTGTAAGGACTGTCATTTTATTAAACTTAAAATAATATACTGGATTTTTGCTTTTTATAACTAGTGGCTCAGTGGTAGGTTTTTTGTCTGCCGTGCGAAAGGCCCGGGTTTGATTTCCAGGCAGTGCCCAAACCAGCCACTGGATGCAGTGCCGGTCCAAAGCCCAGATAAAATAGGATCGTTACGTCAGGAAGGGAATCCGGCCTAAAACCTGTGCCAAGTTGTTATGCAGACTGGATATTCCACTGTGACGACCCCTTGCCGGGAGCAGCTGGAAGACCAGCATGAGCTATAAGCCATAATTATCTAAATGGAAACCAAAAGTCTTGAAATATTTTACTTCATTTGTAATAAATGTAAAATATACAAATTTACTTTTTAAATTAATGCACTATATGTATTTATGTTATAAACTGTCAATAATTTTTTTGCTTTTTTTTACAAATAAATATTTTATAATATTGTAATTTAAAAATTAGCAAAATGACAATTTTAGATAAAACAATCATCAAAATCCCAAACTGTTATTTATAATACTGTATTTAGTATAAATATAATACATGGTATAAAATACCACAAGTAAATGACTGTCAAATTCATAGTAAAGTGTTAATGTTTATTACAATAATAAGCAACAAAAGTAAAAATTTAAAACATACAAAATATACATTAAAGCATTTGCAAATTCTTAAAAACATTTACAAAATCTAAATTATGAATAATTGTTTTAAAATAAATTGCTGAAAGATTTCTAGACCATATAAAAGCATAAACATTAATTAAAAATAAACTAGATTACTGTGGTAAAAGCTTGACCTGAATCTAGTAGCATAAAGTATTCAATTCAATTCAATTCAATTTTATTTATATAGCGCTTTTAACAATGGTCATTGTCCCAAAGCAGCTTCACAAGAAAAAAATTAAAGATTTTTTTTTTTTTTTTTTTTTTTTTAGAAAGAAAAGAAAAGTAGCATAAATATAAACCAACAGCAATGAAGCTGTGCCACAGAGTCAGCGTGAATGGGATCCATATGCAACTTTATCGAAAACAAACTCATAAACAAACAAATCAGGGTCAAACCGGGGCAATCAGAACAGGGTAGACAAACCAGAATCAGAATTCAAGTCCAGGAAAAAAGGGCGTGGCAGGCGGCGGCCCAATAAAGCAAATCCAATAAACAAAAGCGTAGGTCAAAAGGCAGGCGGCAGGCAGACAGAGTACAAAAACAATCCGGATGGCAACAAGAGATGAAAACAGAGATAAATGCTTAGAAATGTCAGCAGCAGCAAAACAAGACACCGTGAAAGTCTTGTAAAAGTCTGTGGGTAATTGCAAAAGTGCTTTGCACTGGTCAGAACCAGGTGATCCGCAGGCTGCTACCTCGCGGAGTTTGAAACAAGCTGAGGCGTGGCCAGGTAGACACGCGGTTGCCAGGCAACGCCGCCGTCATGCAGTCAGCCCGAACGAGCTGCACCTGGCGGCGTGCTTATTTAAAAGTCCTGAAAACCTCTGCACTTTGTGCGAGCATTTACACAGATAGCACAGGTACGTCGTGGAGACGTCTGCTAAAGAGCATATCATCTGGTAAACATCGCGTTCGTTTTTTTATAGTCATATTTTGATCGTCTGTAGATCGTCTGTTTAAGCTGTTAAATGACCCATCGTCTTTACATCTATACAACGTCTATGCGACGTATCTTTATCATTCGAAATTTGCTAGTATAGGGTCGGGAAGCTGCAGCATCAGCTATGACTTGAATGATTTAAGGGAAAATACGTGACTTTTTTTAAATCCAAATATTTTACTAGAACGTATAGCACGTTTAAAGACGAACACTACATTACTTTGTAGATGTAAATGCAGGTTCATGTTCCTTTTCCCATTTTCTTTCTTATACACTCAAAAAAAGGAAGTTGGCTACCTGTTACATGTACTTCTTCTTTGTCTTTCGGCTGTTCCCTTTCAGGGGTCGCCACAGCGAATCATTTGCCTCCATCTAACCCTATCATCTGCATCCTCTTCTCTCACACCAACTAACTTCATGTCCTCTGTCACTGCGTCCATAAATCTCCTCTTTGGTCTCCCTGTAGACCTCCTGCCTGGCAGTTCCAACCTCAGCATCCTTCTACCGATATATTCACCATTATTCATTCATCTCTCCTCTGAACATGTCCAAACCACCTCAATCTGGCCTCTCTAAATTTATCTCCAAAACATCCAACGTGGGTTGTCCCTCTGATAAACTCATTCTTGATCCTATCCATCCTTGTTACTCCCAAAGAGAACCTCAACATCTTTAGCTCTG
Organism: Clarias gariepinus; assembly: GCF_024256425.1. NCBI lineage: Eukaryota > Metazoa > Chordata > Actinopteri > Siluriformes > Clariidae > Clarias > Clarias gariepinus. The sequence continues at coordinate 3,040,225 of NC_071115.1, forward strand.
CTACCTCCAACTCTGCCTCCAGTCTTTTCTTTAGCGTCACTGTCTCTAAGCCGTAGAGCATTTCTGGTCTCACCACTGTTCTGTACACCTTTCCTTTCATTCTCGCTGATACTCTTTTATCGCACAACACACCTGACACTGTTCTCCACCCATTCCAACCTGCCTGTACCCGCCTCTTCACCTCCTTTGAACACTCTCTGTTGCTCTGGACCGTTGACCCTAAGTACTTAAAATCCTGCACCTTTACCTCTGCTCCCTGTAGCCTTACCGATCCTCTTGGGTCCCTCTCATTTACACACATGTATTCTGTCTTGCTGCGGCTAACCTTAATTCCTCTGCTTTCCAGAGCATACCACCACCTCTCTAAATTTTCCTTCATCTGTTCCCTGCTTTAGCTACAAAGCACAACGTCATCTGCAAACATCATAGTCCATGGAGGCTCCTGCCTTACCTCATCTGTCATTCTGTCCATCACCAGAGAAAACAAAAAGGGGTTTAGAGCCGATCCTTGATGCAGACTCACCTCCACCTTGAACTCTTTTGTCACACCTACAGCACATCTTACCACTGTCTTACAGCTCTCATACATGTCCTGCACCACTCTAACATACTTCTCTGCCACTCCAGACCTTCTCATACAATACCACAGCTCCTCTCTTGACACCCTGTGATATGCTTTCTCTAAATCTACAAAGACACAATGCAACTCCCTGTTACCTTCTCTGTACTTTTCCACCAGCACCCTCAAAGCAAATACTGCATCTGAAGTACTCTTTCTAGGCATAAACCATATTGCTGCTCACAAATGCTCACCTCTGCCCTAAACCTAGCTTCCACTACTCTTTCCCACAGCTTTATTGTCTGGCTCATTAGCTTTATACCTCTATAATTGCCACAGCTTTGCACATCACCCTTGTTCTTAAAAATTGGCACCAATACACTTCTCCTCCATTCCTCTGGAATCCTCTCACTCTCCAAGATCTTGTTAAACAAACTTGTCAGAAACTCTACTGCCACCTCTCCTAAGCACTTCCATACCTCCACAGGTATGTCATCAGGACCAACAGCCTTTCCACTCTTCATCCTCTTCAACGCCCTTCTCACCTCGCTTCTACTAATATTTGCTACTTCCTGTTCCACAAGTCACCTCTTCTACTCTTTGTTCTTTTTCATTTTCCTAATTCATCAACTCCTTAAAGTACTCCTTCCATCTTCCCATCACCCTCCTGGCATCTGTCAGTACAGTACATTTCCATCTCTATCTTTAATCACTCTAACCTGCTGCACATCCTTCCCATCTCTATCTCTCTGCCTTGCCAACCTGTACAGATCCACCTCTCCCTCCTTACTGTCTAGCCTAGCATACAAGTCCTCATATGCTCTTTGTTTGGCCTTTGCCACCTCTACCTTCACCTTACTCTGCATCTTCCTGTACTCTTGTCTACTCTCTTCAGTCCTCGCAGTGTCCCACTTCTTCTTAGCTATCTCCTTTCCCTGTATACACTCCTGGACTTCCTCATTCCACCACCAAGTACCCTCCTACCTGTCTGCCTGATCACATTGGCTGTAGTTGTCCAATGTAATATGTGTTTTTTACATAATAATTTCATGTTTCCAAGATAAACATGAATAAATCATGTTGTATTTGCATGAAATTCAACAACTTAACATGTACTGTATTAGATGCAATCATGTTGAGATAAACCAAAGAGATCTTGTCACTATAAAAAACCAGAAATATCAGAAGGATGGCATTAGAATGGATTGGAAAGGAGGAAAAATGCAGAAGAAAAAAAAAAGGAGTAAAATTATGGAAGAATCAATCCAAGAAATGGATTGGTTGGGACAGAGATAAATGTATAAATGAGATAGATGTATTGAAAAGTGGGATGATTGGGCAAGGACAGAAAAACATCTGTAACTTCTTAGTTACTACTGGTTTGATGGGTAGGATATATAAGATGTGGAGGTAATAATCTGGAAATAGAGTGGAGAAACACCAAAGGAGAATCAACCAGAAGGTGGCAGTAGTGCAACACTTACAGATGCAAGCCGCGGTTAAACTCCAAAGAAGAAGAAAAAGAAGAAGAACAGTTTGTTAAGAAGACAAAAGTTTGGCGGGCGTGTGGAAACGGTAAACAGGGATTAATTCCCATCTTTCTAAATAGAATAGAAATACTGAACATTAAACATCGCTAAACAGCAGGTGACATTTGTCACGTTATTTTGGTTTAAGCTATTTCTTGTATTTTTAATCACACCTAAAATACCGACGGTTATATGCGCGTGCTTAATCTGCTGTTTGGTTCTGGTCTGTTCTCATAAGTTGTAAAGCGAGAGAAACAAAGTATAAATGTTGCTCATTTGCTAAATTGAGTATCATGAATTTTAATTGAATCTATCTCTGTATTTTTTGACAGCAGTTTGCGACTGAAAAGTGTCCTGTCTGCATCTGACTTCAGGAGTTTCCTGACCAACCGTCTCTAACGGTCATATTTACAGTATGTGTGTGCGTGCGTGCGCGTGTGTGTGTGTGTGTGTGAGGCTAGAGTAAGTGGAGACTCTTGCTTTCAGCCCCTCCTGTCTCCCTTTCCTCATCTAACACATTAAAACTTTCTTCTCTCGTTTAAACACACTCACACACACATTAACGGAAAAACTGTTGTTCTGTTCTAAATTATTAAAGCTTCTCCGCTTTTTTATATGTACACTTTTTTTATACACTGTTTTATTTAAAAAAAAAAGCAATAAACATCGCTAATGACACTCGTGTGAGCGCAAACTAACAGAATCACTGCTGTAAAGTAAAACAAACTAACAAATGACCCAGCACCTCACCTCTGAAAAGATTTGCGACAGAGTTTCTTCGGAGAGCAGAGTGTGTGTCTTTTGCCTTCATTTCTGTGCGCATGTGTGTGTGTTTGTGAATGAGGGTTTCACACACACACACACACACACACAGCCAGCCGGCACAGTGTCTAATAACGCTCGCGCGCGCGCACACACACACACACACGCACACACCACGATGCGGAAGAAAATAGATTTTTAACCTCTGTATTGAGAATTTCTTTTGCCTTACTCCCGCGCACACACGTGTGTTATAAGAAACAGTACACACGCTGTACACACGCGCTTCCGAACACATAATAAAATGTTTCACACATACGTAGTCACAGTGTTATAGTGAACAGTACACGCGTGCACAGACGTTGATTATACCAGTAAGAGACAAGCACTAAGACCCAGCAGGGCAGACGATTCCGCAGCGCAAGAGAGAGAAAAACTGTTGGCTCAGTTGTGATCACGTGACGCTCGGCGTCTAAACAAGAAGCGCATGCGTGAAAAATGATACTCGGTTCTCGTAAACCAAGAAAATGCTCGTTTTTCAAGTTAAATTTATTAAAAATCTTTGCTCGTCTTGCAGAACACTCGTAAACTGCGTTACTCATAATCCGAGGTTCCACTGTATTTTGCTTTGAAGAATTTTGGCACTAATATACATCCATAGAACACTGCCAGTCAACAGTTTCTATTTCCCTAGTCTTTCTTTTTATGTTTTAAAATAATAATGAATGTATCCAAGATGTGCTGTTGATTTTGAGACGTGTCTGCTAATCAAGATCTGTAATGCCTTCATAACGGCTCTAATCTGAAGAACTGATTTCTGAAGCTGGTAACTCTAAGAGAACTTCTTCTCTGCAGCAGAGGTAACGTTTTGGTCTTGCTTTCCTGGAAAGGTCTTCACGAGAGCCAGTTTCATCATGGAGCTTGTTGGGTTTTGCAAATGCACTTGACACAATACTGTTCTTGCAAGAACTGTTTTAGAACAGCTGACCTTTGAGTCTTAAAATAACAACTGACTTTCTGTTGATACTTACTTACCCAATGCCATAATTATTATTTCATAGCTATAAAATACTTTTTACTTATACTTTAAGTCTATAAAACCCATGTTACTGGAGGCAAAAACAGTCATTTCAAAAGTGGTGTTTTAATGATGATAGTGGATTATTTATTTAGTTAGTTTGTTAGTTAGCTACATACTTATGTCAGAAAATCATGCGATTTTAACAATGGTTAAATGTTTTGTTTTATGTCCATTACATACTCTACAGTATATTTTTATATAATAAAGAACAATAGAGGTAACATAAAGCAAATATGATGAGACAGTAACACAGCAAAATACAAATTGTGAAAAGGTTGTAAGGAGAACAGCATAAAGCAGACATTTTGTTGCATTTTACTCACTGGCTTTGCTTAAGGAATAAACGCACCCATTTTTTTATTCATCTTTAATAATTGTTTCACTATAAATTAGGAATTTTACCATTTTGGGGTAAATTAGATTATTACACTTTTATTTATTAAAATTTGCAAAATGTTGCTGCCAAAAATCTGGAAATTATTAATAAAAATTTTTATATTAAGACAAATTATAGTTTTATAGAAAATAAATATTTGCATAATGTTTGGTTTAAAAATGTTAAATTTTTGCCACAAAATCCCAAAATGACATTTATAAAACTGATTAAATATTACAGAAATATAAGAATGCATATAGCTATGTAGCATCTACAGTGCCATGAAAAAATATTTGTTGATTTTTCTGGTATTCCCTTTTTTTTTTTTTTTTGCAATTTTGTCACACTATAAATGATTGAGATTATCAAACAAATTTTAATACTACACAAAGATAACCCAAGTAGTTACAAAATGCCGTTTTTTAAGCTGTCCAAATCTACCTGACCCTATATGAAAAAGTAATATTAT